>NC_046312.1:62976138-63193638 GCF_009819535.1 Lacerta agilis | reverse complement strand
TCTAAACCTTTTAACATTTTTATTTTAGCTTTTTACTGTTATTTTTTATATTTATAGTTTTAGTCCCTGATTAATCTGATGGTGATTATTTAACTTGCATTTGAGGTTTTAATTTGTATGTGTTACTGCTGATGTTGATGATGCTTGTCCCCCCGCCCCTCTTGTTAACTGGCTGCGTTACTTCTTATTCTTTGTATTTTTCTGGATTTTTTAAACATGTTTTAATGAATTATATATGTTTTATATTCTGTTGTACATTATCAAGAGGCTCATTGTATGAGGCAATGGATCAGTGTAACAAACAAAACAAGGAAAATTAAATATACAATAGAATGTATTAAAATTTATCCATGCTTTGTTAGCCTTTGTTGTTGGAAGCCAACCTAAACTGGGTTTTACAGCTTTTAGAAAATGCTATATCGGTTGCTAGTAGAAAGCAGTTCCACAGTCATAAGAATGCATTTCTTATGCACAGCCTTGCTGTTCAACATGAATGTTATAATCAAAAGGTGGAGAAAGGCGTTTTTTATGGATTTAAGTGTCTTTAACCCTTAGGGCTGGGGTTGAAAGTGTTGTTCCCATTGGTGCAATGGCAACCTTGAGGTCATCTGCTGCTTCCCACAAATCCTCTGACCCTCCCATGCACTTTTCCTCCCTTGAAAAGTACACAGAGCTGAAGGAAGAAGTTGGAAGAGTGATGCTATTCCCCACTGCACATTGCAGCTCTGTTTGCTTTCCTTCTGGATCTGACTTTTACTGAGATCCCTTGGAAAACCAGACTTTATGTGCCTGAACTTCCTCTCTTTCTGTCACTTACTTTGCATGTCCATGTGTCCATGTATGTGATTGATTGCGGAACAGAGAAGTGATCAGAGGAAGTGGTGCCCACACATTAAACTCAAATGTGCCCATAGGCCTAAAATGATTGGCAACGCTTCTCTTGAGGAATTTCACAGGTTAAAAGGGGTGGTGAAAGTGGCAAGAAATGAGGATCTTGGATACTGGCAAAACACGGAACATAATCACTTAGTTTTGATACTGCTATAACATTCATTAGGAGATGCCTGGTAAAAAACATATATCACTAGTTTAATCACTGGTCAAAGCCAGCTGAAGCTTTTTGGCAATCCTTAAAGGTAGCTCCAAATACTAGGCATTACAGTAGTCTAGAAGAAGAGGAGGAGGAGGAGGAGGAGTTTTGATTTGATATCCTGCTTTATCACTACCCCCTCATCTAATTACACTTACATAAGCTGTTTTGTTTGCAGGGGCAGTTACTTTGCAGCATGGCCTAAAGGAATATCTCAGGCATTACCAATTCTTAATTGTACTTAAGTATCATGCATGGTTAGAGAAACAACTTATTCATGCATTAGCCATCTCCACTCTTTGAAATTTTGTTTCCTTGTTGCTGCCTATTATCTGTGTCGGGACCAGGGACAGAGCCCACTCCTTTTCTCTTAAAATGTGCTGTAGCGGGCTTTGAACTTTAGAAATGTTCTTTAGGTACAGGTAACTCACAACTTATGCTCATTTAACTTGTGCACATTTAGCTTTACATAGCTGGCAAAATTAAAAATAAAAAGGGGACAGAAAGGGGTTGGGCATCTGGGGGAAAAAAGACTTTTGCAATCCTTTTTACTATACTTGATTTTTGTTTTATGTGCTGTCCCTGGAATGTAACCCCAAGTTGAGTTTTGCCTGTATTAACAAGTTTTGCTTCAGCAGCTAGTTTATGTAGGCCCATGGCAGGGTGTCCTAAAACAGACTGTGAAGTAATTTGGAAGTATGAGAACTGTTTGATTGAGCAGCATGAAAGAAATGGATTTTGCAATTTCGTAGGAGGTGGATTATGAGTTTGAAAAAGATGGTAAAAGTACCTAGTTTGGGTTGCTTGGATGTGAGCCAGCTGTACTCTGTTCCTAAATCTGTTCAGGGTCAAGAATCAGGGGGGCTTGACCAATGTACAGCCTATCTTGTAAAACTACAGCCTGAAGCAAGCACTTTACAAAGGCTTGACACTTTCTAAAGGTTATAACGAGTAAATAAACCATCAAATGACTCCTCTTTTATTGTTATGGTGGTGTTTTTGTAAAAAACACTTAAATCCTTGTAGTCCTAAGGCAGCTAATAAAATATCAAGACTTCTAAAGGCTTTGTGTCTCTTGTTATTGTCTTAAAATTATATACAATTTACCTCCTAAACATAAGAAAGTTTTCTTTTTAATGTGTTGCATGGATGTTTCAAGATAGAATGTATAAGTTTTTAAAACTTCCGGTTTAGAATGAAGAATAAAGTTATTTGTTTAATAAAAAAAACTTAAATCTTTTAGGGAGCAATCCTAACCCAAAATTTGTCTCCTGGAGGGGATTAGTATTGAGCAGAGGTATCCCTCTACCTTCTTCCAACTGCCCGGAAACCTATGTCCCCACTGTGAAAGGATGTGTGGATCCAGAATTGCCCTTTATAGTCACTTAGGGACTCACTGTTAAGACTGTGTTCATGAAAGACAATCTTACTTGGCGATGAGTGATCGCCGAAAAGAAGAAGAGGAGGAGGAGGAGGAGGAGGAGGAGGAGGAGGAGGAGGAGGAGGAGGAGGAGCTGGTTAGGAGGATCAGGTGTCCTTGAACACCCTGCTGTAGTTTCTAAAGGTGCAAGCTATTTGAGATACACTGCTGATGCAAGGCTCTGGAACAGGCATTTTGGAGATGGGGCAGAGCCAGGCTGCCTAAGGATGTTCTGGATCCTAAGCCAGTCCATTCACAAGTAAGGGACCTGATCTGCAGGCCAGTGGCGGACAACAGCGAAAAGGGAAATAAAGCCATTGGCTTTGAGTGACATGAGGGAGCAGCGTTTTGGATGCAGCAGTGGTTCTGCAACTCTGACTCCCTAGAATCATAGAATTGTAGAGCTGGAAGGGACCCCAAAGCTCATCTAATTCAACCCCCTGCAATGCAGGAATCTCAACAGGATCATAAATGACAGATGGCTATCCAACCTCTGCTTAAAAATCTCCAAGGAAGGAGAGTCCACCACCTCCTGGGACTCCATTCCACTGTCAAACAGCTATTGCTGTAAGAAAGTTCTTCCTGATGTTTACTCAGAATCTCCTTTCTTGTAACTTAAATCTTTTCATTTGGGTCCCAGCCTCTGGAGCAGGAGAAACCAAGCTTGTTACCTCTTCCATGTGACAACCCTTTAGATATTTGAAGATGACTATGATATCTTCTATTCTCCTCTTTACCAGGTTAAACATACCCAATTCCATCAACCATTCTTCATAAGACTTGGTTTTCAGACCTTTTATCCTAATCGCCACCCTCTTCTGCACCTGTTCCAGCTTGTCAATATCCTTCTTTAATTGTGGTGCCCAGTACTGGACACAGTACTCCCGGCAGTACATTATATTTGTGCAGCTGGTTCTTCCACCCCAAGTGTAGAACCTTATATTGGTCCCTATTGAAATTAATTCCTCCTCACTATTGCTCCTTTTCATTCAACTTTATGCACACTATTTGCAAACTTTATGAAAGAAGTGAGACCCAAGTTGAAGGAGGAAGTTCAAGTTTGCAGCTTCAGTTCTTTCCATTCAAATATTTTGTTGTAGTTTAAATCATATAGGGTTAGTTCCATATGCCACTAGATACTGTACATGAATTGTGTGGGAACAGATCAGTGGAGGTGATAATTTGTTGCTCTTTGTGCTGTAATTTGTACACAGTGGAAACAAAGTTTTCTTTCATTTCCACTTTTCTTGTCCTTCCTTTCCTTCAAACTTAAGTCAAGTGCTGTTCTCCTAAAATGTCATTATTTCTAAACAATTCCTAAGCAATCTTATAACCCAATCCTAATGAACTTCCAAGTAAATTGCTTAGATCCAGAAATGCTAACAAGACATACTATTAGCTATAGTAGCTCCCACTGTCAAATAGAAATGGAAGAGAATTTTGTTTGGTCTGCATTTTTAAGTGAAATGACCTAATTTGCACATCCCAGATTAATAAATGAACCAGAATGTTATTATCCTTCAGATCTGCACTTATGTGAATTTTACAATACAGTTCTTGGCTCAAATAATGCATCAAAGTATAAAATACATTAGGGTAAAATACATTTTGAAATGTGTGCATTGATGTAAAATATGTACATTGTGTGACAAATACTTATTTAAATATGGATTTAAATAATTGATTTTTGTATGGATTTTTTTAAAATTATAGATCACTACAGAATTGGGACATAATTGACATGTAGAACTGACATAGAAATAGGAAATTGACTGATTGGTCCATCCCTGCTGTCAAACAGCAGCCTACTTCTTAAATTTTCCGCACTATAGAAAGTGGTTTCCTGCTGGAAGCTGTAGGCAATACCCCAGACTTATATAGCTTGAGAGTCTTCTGGTAGAACCCCTCCTCTGTTAACCATTTAGCATCACACTGTCCATTTGTGGCAATGCCAGAAATAATTCTGTATAATATAGAAACGCGTCTATAAACAGGGACACGATTGTCTTTACTAAGGTCTGAACTTGGCACTACCTGCACCCAGCTGCGTGTAGCATTTTCATTTAAAATAATTAAATAAATAACAGCTGATGTCAAGAATAGAAAGGGGGGAGGGAGGTTTTCTTAACCCTTTCCCATCTGGCCATTTTTCTGCTTAAAACTGACCTTCCCCAGTTGCTTCTCCTGGGGGCGGGGGGCGGGTGGAATACACAAGTACACTTTACTGACTGTTTTCTACAGGATTTTTACTAATAATGTATCATGTTTCTGCTTTTCATTAATGTGTGCTTTACTCGTAGCACATTTTAACAGCATTTGTAAATAAATTGTTTGAGAGCATACTCCCCCTTCTCTGAAAAGTCATAGGGTAATCAAAATAATTGGCTTTTGTCCCTGATGGGGGAGTAATAGAAGATGCATCTGGATCCAGTGTTTATAGATAATTATAAGAAAACTATTTTGTTGTAGTTACAGAATATTACTCACTTAGGGAGCGCACAAAGGTTTTTTTATGAGCTTTTATATTTTTGTGTTTATCTGCCTTACTTTTACGCCGCATGACATTTGTAATATTCTGCAAACAATACTATAATCACAGAAGCAAATGCTTTGCGGTTTTGTGACAGTAGGTAAAAATCAAGCAGTCAGAGGATTGGCAGAAACCCCTTTCTGAAACCCTGGAGAACTGTTGCTAGTCATTGTAGGCAATACGACAGAGCTAGATAGACAGACAGTTTGACTCGGTGCAAGATGGCTTTCTGTATTCATAACTTTAGTATTGGTTATAGTATAACACATAATAACAATCTGAACATGTTAAGATTAAAGCATTTGACTGCAACATCAGGTCAGTAACCAACACTCCTGGTTTTCAACCCAGATTGAAAGACACTATTGCTATCAGTTGTAGTAAACAGGCAAGTTGGAATTGATAGTAGGTGAAGGAGCACAGACCTGACCTCTAGACGAAAGAGAAGGCCTTGCATTACTGATGATGTTTGTGCTCCTCTGGCTAACCAGACTTGACTGTTTGCAAGGGCTTGTGGACCAGGTTTTGCTTCTGAATTCTCAGGTGGCAACTTGGTCTAGGGTTGACTTTTTCAGTTGCATCTGCTGTGACCTTCTCTGGAAAATAAGTATCTTGCAGCAAATGATTCATACTTTTGTAGATTGGCTCTAATTGGGATATTCTTTGAATAGCATTTGGGAGCTTCAGTGAATGAAGAAGTCTGTCTTCTGACAGAAGTGGGTCAATGGGAACATAAAGCTTGTTCTGCAAAAACTGTGCAATTAACTATTAGCTTTCAGATGCAATTAGAGGGGCTGGTTTTGACATATAAATCTGTTGAGGCTTTGAAACCCACATGTCTCAGGAAGCATTTCAGCCAATATGAACTCTCCCTCCTGTCATATTAATCCTCCTGTATAAAAAACATGTGAGGAAACTTTGTACTAATATATGCAGTGTTAAAAGAAGCCTTTATGGGGGAGTATTTCTCTCTCCTCCCATTTTCTTTTCTCCCTCGCTTTGAAACTTTCCTTTTATTTCCATGGTCTTCTTTCTACCTTCTTTTCTTATTTGGGTTTTCCTGCTTAATTTGTTTATCTTTGTCTTATGTGTATGGAGGTATTAATGGTGGTTGGATATGTAAGTCTCATTAAAAATCCATTGTTTTTAACTGGGAGGAACCTTTATGTGGTGCTTGAAATCAGGAAGGCTATGTTGAAGGAAAGGAAGGAGAGAGATAATGTGTGTTAAAAGTATATGTGTACTAAAATGAATTAAATGTACAGTAAATGAAAGAAGATCTTATGCACAGGCTGTGGTTCATTGTTGTGGGCCTGATCTTGATGAACTTCTTAGGGTTCCTGTAGGATCTCAACATTTTGGGTTTTCTGAAAGTAGCTATGGCTGCAGGCCTACAGGCACTTATCAGGAATTATGTCCCATCATATTCAACAAGGTTTACCTCTGAAGGTCTGAGTGCACCTTTATGGGATTCACTGGGAAGCTATCATTTTAAAAAAGCTTATAATTATTTGTTTTATTGCTTGCTCAGATTAGATCTCTCCAATACTGGCCTTTACAGTATTTTGATTGAAGCGTTTGATTGTTGCTCGCTGCTATAAGTCTGTTTTGAGGAAAAGCAACATACTGAATTTCAGATACCTATATATATAAATTCAGATACCTATATATATGTTTGTGGTCCGATGTCTGAACTTAATGCAAAACCCTTGCTGGAGAAGAGGATGGAACTGTGATGGGGAGAGGAGAACTTGCCCTTCCATTTCATTCTTTTTACAAGAGCAACCATGTTTGCTGTAGATTTGTCTGCCCAGTCCACATATAAGGTGGTGGGACCTGATTTTAGCATCAAGCACAGTACTAAACCCCTTCCTTTTCTTACTTTCCCATCATTCTGGGCACTTTTTCCCAGCTGAATGTCTATATCTGGAGTGAGCTGGACTGTGTAAAAATGGGAAAGAGATAAGGGAGGGACGGTTTAGCTGTTCTTACTTGTCCACCCTTTCTGATGTTAAAATGAGACATCCACCTCTCATCATATGAGGGCAGCATAGATATTGATCAAACAAATATGAGTGTCCCATCATTTTTAGATTAGGTCTATTTTAGATTAGGTCTAAGATACTCACCTTAATTTCATCCTGCTTTTCACTGCCCCCTTCCCATTTGAGTCCCCCTTAAATGCATTTTTCCTTGTAGCTTTCACTTTGCCCAAGATAATCTCAGAGTTGAGAGTTTTGCCAGTGAAGAAAGATTTACCAGTACTTCTATCCTGATTGGGTCACCTGCTGTTTTTTTTCTTCCTAGGTCAACTTTCTATTTTTTATTACATTTAGGCCCTGCCTTTCTTCTAAGGAGCTCAAGGTGGCATACCCGGGTATGTGGCTCCCCCCTTCCCATTTTATCCTCCCAAAACCCTGTGAGGTAGGTTAGATGGAGAGACAGTGGCTGGCCCAAGGTCACTCATTGAGCTTCATGACTGAGAGGGTGTTTTTACCCAAATCTCCCAGCTAAGGGATGATGTTGTGCGAAGGGCTGTAGCTCAGTGGCTGAACATCTGCTTTTTGTGGTGAAGTCTCAGGTTCAAATCCTGATATCTCCAGCTATGGCTGAGAATTTCTCCTATCTAAAACCCTGAATAAAAGGTAAAGGTAAAGGGACCCCTGACCATTAGGTCCAGTCGTGTCCGACTCTGGGGTTGTGGCGCTCATCTCGTATTACTGGCTGAGGGAGCCGGCGTACAGCTTCCAAGTCATGTGGCCAGCATGACTAAGCCGCTTCTGGTGAACCAGAGCAGTGCATGGAAATGCCATTTACCTTCCTGCTGGAGTGGTACCTATTTATCTACTTGCGCTTTGACGTGCTTTCGAACTGCTAGGTTGGCAGGAGCTGGGACCGAGCAACGGGAGCTCACCCCGTTGTGGGGATTCGAACCGTCGACCTTCTGATCGGCAAGCCCTAGGCTCTGTGGTTTAACCCACAGTGCCACCCGCATCCTGATACCAATGAGTGTGGACAGATCGGATCTAGGCATCGGTGTAGCTGCCCCACTAAATCAAGTAATTAAATAGAAATACTTAACAAAGAAGGGGAGGACAGAGGATGGGGACGACAGACGATGGTTGGACAGTGTTCTCAAAGCGACTAGCATGAGTTTGGCCAAACTGCGGGAGGCAGTGGAGGATAGGGGTGCCTGGCATGCTCTGGTCCATGGGGTCACGAAGAGTCGGACACGACTGAACGACTGAACAACAACAACTTAACAAACAACTTGGTTCTGCTCCCCCCCCCCAACATAAATCCTGGCTATGCCTTTGGAGCTAGGTGAATCAATGGTCTGCTTCATTATAAGGCAATTTCCTGTGTTATTATGTCTGATGAAATTCCTCACAGCCTGAATTTTGTGCACTGCCTGCCTCCAGAACGATTTTTTTCTTTTTTTAGCAGGAAGGAGTAGGAAAATATAGATTTGTGAAAGAATGGCTTGTTATTAATTATAAACAGTTATTGGTGAGATTATTAGTTTCTGCCACTTAATATTTGTTGTTTCTTAGCCTACTGGCTAAGATCAAGTATAATATTTGTCATTTGAAACTTTTTTTTTAAAGGAAGCCATTACACAGTACTGTATGTTTCTAATGTATTCTTAAGATTAGATGGAATTTCTTCTTCCTAATGATTCAGTTACAGGTGGGTAGCCGTGTTGGTCTGCCATAGTCAAAACAAAATCGAAAATTCTTTCTAGTAGCACCTTAGAGACCAACTGAGTTTGTTCCTGGTATGAGCTTTCGTGTGCATGCACACTTCTTCAGATACACTGAAACAGAAGTCACCAGATCCTTAAATATAGTGGGGGAGTGGGGAGGGGTATTACTCAGAAGGGTGGTGGGAATGGGTGATAGGCTGATAAGTGTGGAAAACCTGTTGACGACTCTAAACGGCTGCAGTTAGTCTTGCAGGGAAATGCAAGGGGTGAGATGGCTAAAGATGGCTTTGTTATGTATAATGAGATAAGAATCCAATGTCTTTGTTCAAACCAGGTTTCTCCATGGTTTTAAGTTTGGTGATTAGTTGCAATTCAGCCACTTCTCTTTCCAGTCTATTTCTGAATAATAGTAATACCCCTCCCCACTCCCCCACTATATTTAAGAATTTTTGATTTTGTTCTTCCTAATGAGTGAGACATATATTTAATTCTATTCAGAGTACAAACGACTATCCTAATCTTATTAACTAACATTTCTTTAAAAATGTTTTTTTAAACAAACAAACAAACAAACAAACAAACAAACAAACAGTGACTAGATTTTTTGTATGTTTTTGAAACTAGGAAACTGAAAGTCAATATGAGGAACAAATTAGCAAATTTGTTGTTGAAGTACAGGAGCTTGAGTGGCAAAAGGTTAGTGTTCTTCAAACAGTTAAAACTTGATAGCATCTGTTCTTAGTAATTTTACTGTTGGAATTAATATCAGTATTGAAGAATGGTAAAATATGGTTTCTGGTCTAATATACATGCTTCTATAGCGTTCTGAGGTTTTGTGGAATCAGTGTCAATAGAATTTATAAAATGTGTGTTTCTAAAGTCTTTGCTCTAAAGCATGGGTAGGCAAACTTAGGCCCGGGGCCCGGATCCGGCCCAATCGCCTTCTAAATACGGCCTGTGGGCAGTCCGGGAATCAGCGTGTTTTTACATGAGTAGAATGTGTACATTTTTTTAAAAAATGCATCTCTGGGTTATTTGTGGGGCATAGGAATTCGTTCATTATGTTTCCAAAATATAGTCCGCCGTCCGCCCCCAGATCTGAGGGACAGTGGACCGGCCCCCTGCTGAAAAAGTTTGCTGACCTCTGCTCTAAAGAGATGTAGGATTTGGCAGATTTACTGATTTCTTCTGTCAAAATTAAATGTGAAGAACCATTATATGAGGTACTTTGAATGCAGTACATTTGGTTCTAGCCAGTGTTATACTGCACCTTCACTCTTCTCTCTGAATCCAGAAAACACAGAGCACAGCTAAAGACTGTGTGTCTTCAGTTATGCTTGGCTTTACAGGCAACTAAAACATTTTGTGCGGGAATTTGAATGCAAGTTGTCTCCTCAGGCACCATACGCTCCCCTGTTGCACTGCTGCTGTGGATGAGGGTGGCAGTTTTTAAAAAGGCAATTCTAAATGTGCTATAAATATTACTGGTACTATCTCATTTGTACATTAAAAAAGTAAGGGGACCCCTGACCATTAGGTCCAGTCGCGAATGACTCTGGGGTTGTGGCGCTCATCTTGCTTTACTGGCCGAGGGAGCCGGTGTACAGCTTCCTGGTCATGTGGCCAGCATGACTAAGCTGCTTCTGGTGAACCAGAGCAGTGCATGGAAATGCTGTTTACCTTCCTAAAGTAAATGAGCATTATAATAGCATTTTCATTCAGGTCCAAATTCGTAGAGTTATATTTTAATAGAAATGAATTTCTTCTGACTACACTAATATACCTATGCTTTCTCTTCTTGGTTGGAAGATTTGTTGCAAGTTTTGTTATTATTCTTGTATGCCTTCTTTAATCATTATTTGAATATTTATCTTCATTTTTTTGAATTTTTAAAAATGATTTTCAGGTTTATACATCTCACTAATTTTCACTAATTTGGTTATTTATCTTTAACCAAGAAAACTTTAAAATGAAATTTTTTCTTAATGTATAATGACACATCTTACTTTAAATATGTTTATATATGCCTTTTTAACTATCTTGTTCTGCTTTAATTTAAATTGTCAAATAATAGATAGCTCTTCAGCATCATAAAGAAGCATTAAACAAACAGCATACAGAAGCCATGACAGCTTTTAAAAAACAGGTACTCAATGAGTCTCTTTGTTCTCAGCAGTAATATACAACAAGTTGTATTGTCATTCATATTCTCAAGACCAGTTAAGTTGAACTGCTCAAAAACAACAAGCCTGATCTAGTCTCAGCTATAATGAGAGCCTTGTTGTGGGGGATGAGTACCGGTATGTACATGAAGTTCCTTGAAGTTGGGGAGGTGGATAGGAATGAATTGTATTGTATTGTAGCAAATCAATTTTTAAAAATGTAGTACTTTAAATAAAAAGTTACACATGTTGTTTGATCATGCTATTTAAATTTGTTTCCTTCTTGTGGCATTTCTAGTTCCAATTAAGACTATTTGCTGCAGAAGAAGAAAAGGTAATGATATGACTCATTTGGTAAAAAAAAAAATGGTTAGTGGTTGGGATTCAGAGTGCTTAGTGTGGGCTTCTATGTGTTCATGGGGAGTTTTCAGCTTTTCCCTTCCAGTGGCAGCCCTTGCAACCACTGAAAAGTTCCCACCAAAGGTCGAGGACTCTGTAGAGCATCTCTGCATGAGAAGTATCGGGTGTTGCCTTGTGCATATATCTAATGCTTTGATCATATTAGGGTTGCCATATGTCTGGGAAATCCCAGACATGTCCTCTTTTGGGGGGCCAACATGCTGATCTGGGTTTTGCTTTTTTCCATTTTAAAGGAAATGTCCAAGTTTGTTTGTTTGTTTCTTTATGGGTTGTTTTTTTTTTTTTTTGCTCAGGCTCAGGTGTGGGCGGCTTGGGCATGGGTTGTCTGGCTCAGGCTATCCTCTTTTTTGCACTTCAAGATATGGCAACCATAGATCATATACAAATGCCGTAAGAGATTCCAACCTGAGTAAGGCATAAAGATACTAAAGATTGTTATCATAGTATCCCCATGAAGTTTGTTGAGTAACACTGTTGGAAGTAGCATAAATCTTTGAGCACAACTTTTACATTAGTAAATTGTTATAGTAGATTATCTGACAAATGCAAAAAGAAAAATGAGTGTATAAAACTTAATGCAGAGTCTCATCAAATTCTGTGACCTCAAGCTGATGGCTGAAAAACTGAAAGCATTTTTCATACCCAATCAGGAGTGAATGTTCATCCAGTGCTACAAAGTAAACACACTATGGATTAGTATTTTTAACTGAAAAGAGTATAAAAAATGAAAATGTCAAATTTTGCAAAGTATTGTGCTAATACAGTTCCTTGCACCATTGAAGAGAACATGTGGATCACTTTGTAACAATTGCATGATAGTGATCAGTTATATGATCCAACAGAGAGGGAGTAAGCAGAGCAACAACGCTGCAGAATAATCTGAAGGCAAGGGGCAGAGTATTTTTCAGTAACAGAGTCATCTCAATAGTCTCTGAATAGAGAATGTGGCATATTTATTTTGAGAAAGTGATGTTGACTTCAACTGAATGATGGCAGGATCCATATCTCCTACAAAATCTTTAGCAGGATTTTGTCATTCTTTATTTGAACCCACTGTGCTTTAGTATAGTGTGCTGTTGAAGTGGACGGAGTTTTGTGTTGCAGTGTTTTGAAGAATAGAAGTAATTATCCTCAAGACATTTGCATATAGAATAGATTATGATGTGCATAATTATTAATACATCTCAAGAGACCTGTTCTTATGTCCCTTAGCTGAGAAATTTGTCATTTTGTATTTCCTTTTTCTAACAAAATATTATGTTTCTTTGAAGGGAAAATGTTTACTTGCTATGGAATCAAAAGAAAGAGAAATGGAAGGGCTGAAAGAAACATTAAAAATGTTACAGGTATGTTAGCTCCATACCCATACAGCCTGATTTATTTGGGCCCTGTTCCAATAGAGTGTCCATGCAGTAGCCAAGACTGTGCATGGTTAGCCAAGTAAAGCAATTTGCATTTCTGCCAATTAACAATTACTGGTAGTTGGTGGGGGAGCAGGGACACAATGCAGCCCCCTACTTTGTTTCCCCAAAAGAGGTTGTCTAATCCAGGAATTTTTGCTTGGCTCCTACAATGGACTAGTGAATCTATTCAAGTGATCTTTTTCTGCTGTTCCTTGAAAGAGCTTAAGGCACCATATAAACACAGAAAATAAAATAAATGACTCCCCTTTATTTTTACAACAAAACTATGAGGTAGGTTAGACTTAGTAATTGTCCCAATGTTTTGTGGCTGAGGAGGGATATAAACTGGGTCTCTGCATTCTAAGTCTAACACTATTCCTACTACATCAGACTAGTTCTTTTGTTTTATTTTGTATATGCAATTCCTCATCTAGCTAGGGATGCACAGTTTTGGTTCTGTTTGCATCTCAACTGAACTACAGTACACATGCAGCAGACTCAGTCCTGTGGAGCAAAATGACTAAGGAGATGGCTATATACCGGTACCTTTTCCGCAATTCCTCAGATAGCCAATAAAGAAAATCAGGGAAGAGAAGGCAGCAGTTCTTCTTAGAGTTCCATACTTGCATTATCATCTGTGTTTCTCAGATTTAGTAAAACTATTCATTAGTCCAGAAAAAATGAGGGGTTTTTCTCCCATTAGGAAATACTCCATGAGAAATCCACTCTTAAATCCACTCTATTTAAAGGAGTGACTTTTCCACAGAGCATAGTTGCTCACTTTGTTAGAGGAGCAGTAATTTTGCCAGCCTTTGAGATCAACGCTCATTTGGATGAGATTTGCAAAACTGTCGCTTGGCCCTTTATCAGCCCATTCAATCATTTTTATAAAATTGATGCAGTTGTACAGTGCAGTAAATGTTCAGAGAACTTTCTTGAATGAACAGTTCTTGGAAGTCTCATAGCAATCTGTTGTCCCTCACCAACAAAAACAAAAGAAAAATTGGATTTACCATGAAATTTTATTTTCCTTGGTAAAATGAGAGCAAATTACCCTGCTACAGTTCTGAGTGTGGGATAGGATCTTAGAACAGTTATCCCCTTGATATTCATATGGATTCCTGTGGACATCTTATTTTTCTTCTTTGGGATTGACACAGCTATTCTTTCAGGTTGTTAACAATTATACTTCTGAAGTTCAGTGTTAGGCGTATTTAGTTCTTCTGATGAAAATTCCAGCCTTGTCTGCAAGTAGTAGTAGGAGCTTTATCCTAAAATAAACATTTCACCCCTCACTAGCAAGAACAAAACTTCACAGTAAGACACTTAATTAATTTCCTCTAAACATTAACTCTGGAGTAATTTGATTAAAGATAATTGGGCTGCTCAAATGAAATTGATGAAGTTAGATTTGTTTGTTCTAAGTTGAGTAAGACCGGTTTAGAAAGGGAATCAAATAAAATATTAGACCAGACCAGACCAGGAAAATTAAATTTATTAAAGTATATTCTAAATCATACAAAAACCATACTAACTTCCTCCGTGCTATTAAACATTCAGACATATCTAAATTTAAATTTAAATGTAAAGTTAAAGTCAAATGTTAAATTTAAATGTAAATTTAACTTTAACTATTGACCATAGGGCATTTTCCCAAACTGTACTTGCTGTTCTTCAGCATCCCTGAATTACTCAAAAGTGCCTTTTCACTATGCAACAGTGGACATTTTGCTTGTCATTAATATTATGCTGATTATACTAGTTTCTCATTAACTTTATAGATACTGTAGCTTGATTATGTTGATGCCATACTTTGTTTTTTTAAATAATCTGGTTAATGCTGAGATTATTTTAAAAGCAATTCCTTCACATTGCTGACCTTCTGTGCAAAAGGCTGAAAGGATTTGTTATGTCCTGTTCAATTCATGACACAGCACAAGTGATATATAGTGTACTTCATGGTTGGCTGAACATGATGCATGGACTGAAAGAGTAATAAATGCTCCCTTGCTTTTCTTAACTAAGATATAGTTGGGAGGGACAACCATTCAGCAATGGAATCTGATTTAAATTCACCACAACAAAGGCATTCAGTAAGTCAGTTTTCAGCCAACTGGTATGTCAGTTGCGCTAATAGAAGTTCATGCAAACATTTTAATCATATGTACAACAAGCAGACCTGCACTGTAACACTGGAACTCGCACGAGATAGCCATTTTCCTTCTTTGGAGAGGCAAATCATAGGTTGAAATCCGATGAAGAAGAGCTGGGTGTCGGGGGCTGGCTTGGCGTGGGATTGTTCCCTCAGGTCCAGCCCTCCGCACCAAACTGCCATTGGCCAATTGGCTGACACGGAGCAGAATTTCAAGCTGGGAGTGTGAGCTCACGTTCTGGCAAAGAGAGACCCCGACACACAGCCATGCACCATCAGCTGGGGGGGGGGGAGGGAGAGGCGCTGGCCGTCCCACAAAGCCACTGCACCCCTAAATGGAGGTGAGCAGACTTCTCTTCACTGAGGAACAGCAGTCTTAGGTGTATTTGTTCTTCTGGTGGTACATTGCTCATATGAATAGATTATTCTACTCATGAGCAATAATTTGTAGAAGTGAGCTCATTCAGGTTTAGCCTGCTTCTATGCTCTACTAGGGAGCCAGTGTGGTGTAGTGGTTAAGAGAGGTAGACTCGTAATCTGGGGAACCGGGTTTGTGTCTCCACTCCTCCACATGCAGCTGCTGGGTGACCTTGGGCTAGTCACGCTTCTCTGAAGTCTCTCAGCCCCACTCACCTCACAGAGTGTTTGTTGTGGGGGAGGAAGGGAAAGGAGAATGTTAGCCGCTTTGAGACTCCTTCGGGTAGTGAAAAGCGGGATATCAAATCCAAACTCTTCTTCTTCTTCTACTACACACTGGCAGCAAAGCACAGGATCAATATTTTTTCGCCTTTGTCTGATGCTGGGAGTGGGCCCTAGTCTCTCTACTGGCACAGTAGCAGTCATGCCCTAGCATTGTAGAGAAATCTAGAGATTCTTTTAGGTTGGTAGTGATGAAAATGAAACAAGACTGGCATAGAAGGATAGCATTTTGTGCCACATTCTAAGGGGAACCAGGGTGACCTTGTTCCTTGCATGGGTGCAAGGTTGTACTGGCAAAATGGTACAAGAAACAGTATGTGAACAGATCTCTGAAGAAGGTGGTTTCCCTTGCAGTGAATGAGAACTTGTTTCAGCACAAGCCCCTGCTTGTACCACAAGGGTTGATCAGTGCTTAGGACTGGGCTATAATAATCAATCTTACCTTAATCTTTGAGTTATACAATTGGAAATTTAGAAGCAGCCGGTTCTGCTCTGGCAAGAACTTCTGTGCATAGAAAAGTCATAGGATGATTGAATGCAACATTTATTATATGCTAATCCATAAACCTGGCACAAGAAAAACCTGGCTTTATTATATTCATGCAGACATACAGGTGAAAAGGAAATACAACAGGAGAGTAGTGTGGCCTTTCAGAGCCACATTATATTACCGTATACATGTAGCAGCAGTGAGAAAAGTAATATGGCATAATACTGGGAGTTGATGCCATGATCAACGTTCATCTCCAGTATTTTTTGCCTCGGTAGAGAATGGTACCAGTAAACTTCCCTCTGTAGCAAATAGCAGCTCAGGGCGGGAAGCAGTTTTCACTGGGACTGCAGTTCAGGAGGAAAGGATTAGACCAGGGGTCAGCAACCTTTTTCAGCCATGGGCTGGTCCACCGTCCCTCAGACCATGTGGTGGGCCGGACTATTTTTTTTTTTTGGGGGGGGGAATAAACGAATTCCTATGCCCCACAAATAACCCAGAGATGCATTTTAAATAAAAGCACACATTCTACTCATGTAAAAACACCAGGCAGGCCCCACAAATAACCCAGAGATGCATTTTAAATATAAGGACACATTCTACTCATGTAAAAACACACTGATTCCCGGACCGTCCATGGGCTGGATTGAGAAGGCGATTGGGCCTCAACTGGCCCACGGGCCTTAAGTTGCCTACCTCTGGATCCTACTCTAAGAAGCTGCATAGAGTTTAAAAAATGAGCGGCAAATGACCTGTTTATGGAGCATTCTACCTGCTTGTTTTCAGTGAGAGTAGATGATGCTATTATTTAATGAGCATTCATTCTGATTTGTTTGTAGTGAAGTTAGAGGAAGTTGTGTCAAAACAAGTGCTATTCCAGAGCATTTCACCATCACTTTCCTTACTGCAAAATATGATCTTTTGGCAAAGAGGGTTTGTTGCACAAGACCTCTCCACCAATTATAATTGTGCATCTTGAATTAGCTAGTAAGTGATTGTATCCCACGTGGAACTAGTGTTAGTGTGGAGGTGCGCAGAGATCCAGCTTCCAGTGGTGCATTTTATCATTTGTACCCAAGAAGGGTATTATAAATATAATGTGGGGAGAGGCTTTGAGGTGGAATAAATGGAATATGTTCACTAGAGCCTCAGTGATAAGAAAAGCTAAGCAAGGCATAAAAATAGAAAGAAAATAGTTGTAAAGAGAAAGATTGTTAAGAGAGCTTCTTTTTCTGAACACCTTTATAAACATGCTTGTAACTAGGCACAAAGCTGGACTCATGGGATAAGTAAAATCAGGCAGGGAAACTTTACAAAAATTGAGACTTGATGCATTTCATTGTAGTCACAGCAGTATCCACTTTTTTATGATTTGCACAGGCTCAAAAGAACTGTGCTTTCTCCCCACTTCTCTCTAAATGAAGAAATACATGTGAAGTTTGTAGTCATAGCATCTCCAGTCAGATATACATAGGCTGTGTATACACTATACTTTTAAAGCACATTTGAATCACGTTCTTTCCCTCAAAGAATTCTGGGCACTGTAGTTTACCCTTCTCAGAGTTACAATTCCCAGCAGCCCTTAACAAAACCACATGGCCCAGAATTCTTTGAGTGGAAGATGGATTTCCAAAATGCTTGAAATGTATAGTATTTATGCAGCCAGACTCAAAAGAACCATGCTTTCCCCACTCTAAAGGCAAAAATAGGTGATATGTTAGGCATGTGGTTTTCCCTTGTGTAACTGTTGTGTGTATGCTTAAAAAATCAAGCAGCCTTGGAACGGGGTGGGGGGTGGGGCACAGAAAATCCAAGCAGGATCAGGAATGTGGTAGAGGGGTGGGTTAAACCTTTGCTTCCATAATAGTTCTGACTATAATAATGCCCACCACTGCCATTTGCAATGGGGAGGAAAGCTGTCATTGATATCAGTTGGTGCTTTCCTCCTATTGTGCAGGAGGTCCAGTTCTGATTAGTACCAGTCCATGACCGGGGCAAAGAGTTCAAGCACCCCACCCGCATACCAAGGTTCCAATATGGTTCAACCCACTGCCGCTGCCGCCTTTTAACAGCTATGTAACAGCTACATGGCAAATGTTATATCTGGTTTTGCTTTGCATGCTCATGAGCATACATGTAGGCAGCATGGTAGGTTGTTAGAGGCAATGGGGCATCCTGTGTGCACACTGCTCACATCCACAGCCAGCTTTCCCTCTTAATTTAATATAATTTATTTGTGCTCCAAGCATGAGTAGCCTGCACTAAGGAGAGGCAGAGAGGTGGATGGTAATATGGAAAATGAGTAAAGAGCTCCTTCTAACATACTAGTGTTGCAGCCATGCCCATAAGGAAGGTGGGAGGGGATCATGCCCATGGTTCCCCGCTCTTCCCCCTTTTTAACACCATAAATAAATAGCCTGAATATGTGCAAGCTGGCAGCCTATTAGCAACATGGGTTTATTTTCAAGGCTTTTCATATATATGCAGTCTTTTTAATTGGCTTTACATTTCTGTTATAGGTTTTACCACTTTTCCACTTCCTTGAAACTAGCAGAATTACAATTAATTGCTAATGCATTTTAAATCATTAATGGTTGGTTTTCATTATTACAGATTTCAAAATACTCTTTGCAAAAGAAGCTTAACGAAATGGTAAGAGCCACAATAACTATAAAAATGTCAAAGGCTTGCATCCTAATTTTTTGTTTCTGTTCATGTAAGGATGGTATCTCTTATGAAATGGCCCCTTTCCATGAATGCAACAATCATTCTGTGAGTGGAAGATCCTTTTCTCATGTAGCAAAATGTTAGGGTTCTTTACATTTTATGGTTACAGGTTATAGAGCTGTTGGTATATATTCAAATATCCTTCTGAGTATTGCAGAGGTGCTTATCCAAACTTCCCTTAACCCTTGGATTTATTTATTTATTTATTTATTTATTTACTTACTTACTTACTTTCCTTGCTAGTATAATAACTTAAGTGTTTGCGAAGAAAATTACTGTTAAACTTTATGGTTTGGTTAGACTTATTTCTTCTTTTCAGGCTAATATTTATAATTAAAATGGCATGAAAGACGTAAGCAGTGTGTTACTCCTCTTCCAGTGTAACATAGAAGAATTAAGAGTGCCAGTTCAGTTTAGTCACTCTGCTGAACCACTTTTGAAATTAAAGAGAGCTGTTGAAACATTGCTAAGCTTGATTGACTAAAAGCTGTGAAAATTCTGCTGCTGCTCAACTGGAAAGAATAAAGATAATATTGTCAGACCATTATAAACTGTGATTTTAATTAAGAAGCTCAAAAACTAGAGTCCGGTTTAGCCTTAAGTACCATGACATTTGTACTGAAAGTCATCTTCAACGCTACAGTGATTTTACACAAAATATGGTGAAATTGAATAATGTGTCCTTTGACCTGGGAGATAAGGCTACAAGTTAAAGATCAAAGGCAACATAAAATGTGTTTTGTCCTATTTCACTTTTAAGTTAGGCTTCTTGTTTAAGAAGTATGTGTAATCTATTTTATCTATAAAAATATTAAATTAATGATCACGCAAAATTATTGCAAATAATCTATTTATTCTAGTAAACCATGTCCAGCCTTGTAAACTGGTCGTGTGCTTGCAAAAAAATTGTTTGCACAAAATTTGTTGTACACATGCATATGCACAATTAAGAGGAAAGAGATAAACTGTGTGACAAGTTATGGCATTTACTCATGCATAGAACTGCACCAGGTGAGGCTTGTTAGCTTTCTACTTAACATGGCAGTCTAGGGTGCCTGCTTTTTGTGGATACTCAAGTTAGTCCACTGTCTGAAAGAACAGGCCGGGTGACTATGCAAGAGAGGGTTTACTTACCATTACATACCTCAGCCTCTCCTTTCCAATGGGATAGGCTCCTCTCCAATGGGATAGGCTCCTCTCTTGAGCAGAAGTGCTCAGTTCATGAACAAGTGTCCCAGCCTGCCATTGCAAACGACTGACACATCTACCTGCAAGCAGACCTACTCTCCAAACAAATCTCCTCAATGGTAATAAAGAAGCTACCATTTAAAAAATCATATTCATGTCAGCATTAGGGCTGAGTTTCATTTCATATCCAGAATTTGGCCTTTGCCACATGGTAAGTTCCGTACGTTGCTCTAGTTCGCCAGAAGCGGCTTTGTCATGCTAGCCACATGACCCGGAAGCTGTACGCTGGCTCCCTCGGCCACTAAAGTGAGATGAGTGCTGCAACCCCAGAGTCGTCCGCGACTGGACCTAATGGTCAGGGGTCCCTTTACCTTTACCTTTAAGTTCAATACATATTGCAGCTTCTCACATAGCCAAGTGATTGCTTGGTTCCTGTGTTACTTAGGCAGATTGCTTTTTAATTCACAGTGAAGTAGGGGAATGTTATTAACCTCATCATCAGTTGAAAATAATGTGGAAAACAATCACACAACTACTTGATCACGCAGCAAGCTGAAATGTGTATTAAACCTGCTGCATGGTTTTAGCCAGTCTTGTCGTGAGAACTGAGGCTTCACAATAAAGTTAAAAGAGCAAAAGTAGTTTCGGAACTGAAGCCTTTATATTTTGAAAGTACCAAGATGGATGGCATAAATTTTAACATCCAAATTAAATGAACATAAGTTATTTTGCAGCCAATTAAATGTGAGGTAAAGGTAAAGGGACCCCTGACCATTAGGTCCAGTCACGGACGACTCTGGGGTTGTGGCACTCATCTCGCTTTATTGGCCGAGGGAGCCGGCGTACAGCTTCCAGGTCATGTGGCCAGCATGAGTAAGGCGCTTCTGGTGAACCAGAGCAGCGCACGGAAACGCCGTTTACCTTCCCGTCGGAGCGGTACCTATTTATCTACTTGCACTTTGACATGCTTTTGAACTGCTAGGTTGGCAGGAGCAGGGACCGAGCAATGGGAGCTCACCATGTTGCGGGGATTTGAACCGCCAACCTTCTGATTGGCAAGCCCTAGGCTCTGTGGTTTAGACCACAGCACCACCCGCGTCCCTCAATTAAATGTAGACCCTTTGAAAACAGTAAGCTAGAGCACACACAGCAGGACATAGCATAACTGGGTGTAGCATTTGCAGTTATACTTACTATGACATGAAATCACTGGGCAAGGCATACCCGCTTATTTTAGAGTACAGGAACTTCCAAGCAGAAGAACAAGAGATAAGCAGGGATAGTTGAGAGCCAATGCAATAATAGAACAATAAATGCAAGGAAATAGTTCAGAGGTCATTTTGACCAGAAGAGTGTTTGAATAATTAACCCAGTGACATTAGAAAGACCGAAACTTAGAAGTCATACTTTACCTTCTCAGGAATTAAAATTTATGAACTAGAATCTGTTCAGTGGCTTATAATATTAGTCTTGACAACTGAATCCACACATATATTCACTGTTAGTCTCCTGAACATCTATCTTTAGTTGTATGCCCTCCCCAAAGGAGTATGTCATTGAAATGGAATATAATCTGTTACTTACTAATTTTGAAAAAAATTGTGTCACCCTTCAATAAAACAATATAATTACACCATATATATGCTGCCCTGTGCTGCTTTGGAAAGAAGGGCAAAATGTAAATGTAATAAGAAGCAGCAGTTTTTTAAAAACTTACACAATTCAACAGATTGGATAAAACCATAGTTTATATTAGGCTACATGATATGCTAAAATGCCCTGGCAAGTACAACTTATGGCACCTAAATGTAATGTGTTTCTAATGTTGTACACTGCCTTGAGATCTTTTGGAAAAGGGTGGTATATGTAGCAGGGGGATAAATAGACAAGAGCCGCAGGTGATGACTGTAGAGTTCTGGCAGCTTGTGTGGTAAAAGGGGGTCCTAATCCAGCTGTTATAGCTAGAATTGTGCTTTGACAGTTTGGTTACCTAACTTCAGGGGGCCATCAGTCTTGTCTGTTTACACCAGGGGTGGGGGACCTTTTTCTGCCAAGGACTGCATTCCCTAGGGGTAATTTATTGGGTGCTTACTAGCTGTGGTTGAAGCTGGAGTTTGTAGTGGGAAGGGTTGGAGCCAGCAGTTGGTAGGACTGAAGCCAAAAGTACCGGTAGGTGGAGCATCCCAGTTTCCTCTTTGTGCCATCCCTTTTCTCTGTCCCCGCTTTTCTTCCTTTATCCTTTCCATATTACATCTGCCATGTTACTCTAGCAGAGCACAAAGCATGCTTTAGTAGAACATGCCTGCCACGCTTTGTCATTGCTCTGTTTGAGTGTTACCCAATCCTCTCAGGAAGCTGCACACTGCAGCAGAGGAAGAATGAGAGTGGTGAGCAAGCTGCTTTTGGGATAAACTTACACGTCACTGCTGATCTTGGTGTTAAAGAACTAGGCTAAACTTCCAAGTAATGCCTTTAGAAAGGGTAGCGAACTCACATATTGTGACCACATCCTGCCCCCCTAGAGTTTCTTTATGGCAAGAGTGGAGAATATTTTTAGTCCATAGTGAAAAGCTTTATCAAACCCTTCCCCTATGCCACTGCACTCTGTGCCTGCATTTCAGTGCTGTCAAGTATCCCGTTTCCCCTGGGATTCTCCCTTATTTTAAGCAGTTTCCTGCTGCTCTCCCTTATTTTTTATTTCCCTTAAATTTCCCGTTTTTAATGGAAGCAGCTCCTCCCCTGCTGGCCAGGGACTGGGTGGGAAGACCTCGCCTACTTGGAGAGAAAAGCCTCAGCCCTCATAGCAAGTGGGAGCCATTTCCCGTGCTTACAGGGGGGTGTATTCCTCCCCCTGCATCTGCCCCTATCCGTTGCCGCCGAGCCCCTCAGCCGGCCAATAGGGTTAGCTGGTGGGCGGAGCCTGGCTGCCTTTGAGCAGCTGCTGCTTCCTGTCCTGTTTTGATGGGATCAGACAAGAAGACAATGGTGCTCCATTGCGTGGAGCACATGGCTGCCCTCCTCTTTGCTGACTGCCCTCCTCTTTGCTCCGCTTCGAGCCTGAGCCCGCTTGGAGTTTACATTGCTGCTCCGCCCACTTTGCTTCTGGCTCCGCCCACCACTGACATGTGGCTGTCCCCGGGATAGGTGAGACTGCTGATGCCTTATTTTCAAATCCAAAACTTGACAGCTATGCTGCATTTCTGTTTAAAAAACAGCCAGGAGATGGGTGGTGTGTGGATCTCCCTGTATCACACATAGTTTGATCTTTGTTATAGGAGAGCAAGAGAAGTGCTTGCATGCAATTGTTTGGAGTTGTGGAAATAAAAATAATAACAAAATTATTATTATTATTATTATTAATAATAATAATAATAATAATAATAATAAATTAATATATACAGAAAACTAAAAGCAGATTAAAGCACATGTTGACACATTTTGCCTGGGCTTCAAGACTGAAAGTGCTGGTTCTGACCAGGAAAGCCTCTGCTGATTCTCTGTATCACTTGTTGCCTTTTCCATACCATTAACAATGATATTCCTGACAGTGGGAGTGGGGTGGAAATAGGGGAGGCACAGTTCTACAGTGGCTTCTGTCCTACCTTACAGGGATCTTTAATAACTGTGCTGGAAGATTATTGCCCTTCCACATGAGATGTCAGCACAATTTCTATGTATGCTTATTTAGAAGTTAGCTCCACTGTGTTCAATGGGGCTTACCTCCCAATAAGTGTGTTTATCATTCCTGCATCATCTAATTTATAAAGTTAAGACATCATTCCATATGAAAAGTTTGTCTTCAACTATTTTCTTTTCTTTCTTTTCTTTAACGCAGGAACAAAAGTTGCAATTACACGTATTAGCAAAGGAGGACCATCAGAAGAGTCTGAACGAAGTTGAAAAATGCCATACAGTTATCACATGTCAGCTGAGAAAAATAAAAGATGCTCACACGAGATTAGAGCAGAATGGTAAATAAATATGTGATGAACCTAGGACATGATCCAGCCCTTATGTGTGAAGGCTGAGAAATACAGCAAAACCCATGGGAGCAGGGGAGAATGACAGCTTACCCCTTATTGGTGGTCTTCCACAAATATTTGAGAATGAGAAGGAAGTGACTAGATGGACAGAAATGTAGTGGCACATCTACAGCCAGCAACTGGATCCAAATACAAGATTGAGGGAGGCAGGGAGCAGGACATTTAATCAGTTCATATTTGCTCCTCCCAAAGTCCTGAGATGTGGCATATTATTATTATTATTATACTCTATTTACAGCAAAAAACAAAACATCATATCACTATCAATACAAAAAAGTTATAAATTCAAGATAAAATTAACCAACCATCCTTGACCAACACCTATGTTGTTCCTAAATTGTACCTAATAGTGCATGCTGTTGTACATCTTCCTTATATAGATAGTGTCAGGTGGTTCAGTTGGTGGCCACACTAACTCTAGCTTGATGACAGGGTGACAGATGACCCAGACAAGCTGTTTAACAGAGGTAGGGAGGTGTTTCACAAACTGCTCTGTTAAGTGCCACTCTGCCCACAGCTGCATCAAGGTTTAACAAGGTAGGGGGGCAGTACTTCAGAAAGCCGCTTTCTATAGCATCTCCCCACTTTAAAACAGGGTGGGAGTTGTGGTTAACTATGAGGGGAGAGAGGGGGGCTTGGGTTGACTGAGAGGGTTGGTCAGATGTAACAGGAGGAGGAGTTGGCCTGGTGTAGGGGGAAAGGAGTGTTGGAGACATTTGTAAAGGGTTCGCCCTAACCGGGGTGATTACTACTTAACCAATCAGACAATTAAAGCACTCCTTCCCATCACAAGTAGACAGTTACAAAACACTGTCATCATCTGTAAACCAATCAAAATCATTTTTACTCAAAATTGACCAATTAAACATTAATTTATTTTCAGAGGGTCTGCTCTGAGTAAAATATAGCTGAATACCACCCTATGTATTACATATTCTTAAAATTCTATTCTTAAAAATCGACTATCTTTTCAAAACAAAGATGTATGAGATTGAAATATATTTTCAATATTTTAATATAATTTCAGTAAGTAAATGCTTACAAAATGTTATATATATTATGATTATATATTAAAATATTCAATATATATTAGCTGGTTCTGTTAAACAAGAAAATAATGTATTTCCTGTACTAATTGCATTGCACTTTTACTGCAGAGGAAATTCATATGATAGTGCAGCAACATTGGTAATCACCATGTATATTATGAGCATGAAACTACTGTCTCTTGAAAAGTCCTATATGTCATGTATTGAGCAAGAAATGTCTCCCACATTCCAAACTACTAATATTAATCTCTTTTTGCTTAATCACATGTAAAAACTTGCTAGATTTAGGTTTTATTTCAGTATGCACCAATTTTATGCTGCATAAATATTTTACAAATATATGGCAGGTGGGTGTCAAAACCCGATTTCTAAAAAAAACTCCACCTATCTCCACTTTAAGAAGTGAAATACAGTATATGGACTCTATAGGACAAAAGTGGAATATAAAAAGACACATGGAAATAATATAGAAACTGAGTAATCACACATACAGCTGATTACTTCTATTTTCCTGAGGGATTGTCAACATCTGCCTCTGGACATAATTCCTCCACAAGAAAACAAACACATACAGATTCTGTAGGTTACATTTATTCTTTAGAAAATTCAGACATATAAGTATTTTAATATTAGTTCTTTACTTTTTATCTTATCCAAACCCATTCATAAGTTGTGGAAGCAATTCAACTCAATAAGAAATTGAGAGCAGTGAACGCAAGACAAAAGTCTGAGATAGATAACCTAAAAGAGGTAGGTGTGTTGTATTGTGTTTATTTAATTATATATCTATCCCACCTCTTCTCAGAGGGTTGGCAAAAAGCTAAAAATGAAGGAAATATGAAAAGGCCACGACTTATCCAATTAAATGTGTATGAAATATAGAAATATAAAATTACCATATATCTGCTTAATCCTGTTTAAGAGCAGCCTAAACATGAAAGTTTTACAACACTTTCAGGAGGCATACAGACTTAGGTTTTAACGGACCCTAGGGGAGGTGTGTTCTAAAACGGAGGAGTAGTTACCAAAAATATCTCCCTCTGTATCCTTGCTGTTTGAACTTTGTGATTATAATCAAGAATGGATGCTCAGCTCGTCTTAAAAGTCGCAATGGATTTTATGTGAGAGATTAGTCTCTCAGGTCTGTTAGGCCTGAGCCAGCAAGAGATTTGGAAGTCAAAGCAAGCAAGTAGAATTGTGCCTTGAAAGTTATGGGAAGGCTCTGCAATTGTTTTATAGGCCCTTGGCAACATACCCTTGAGAGGAGGTGGGCTACACCAACTAGTATTTGTAAACAGACAATGTAATGTATTAAGGGTGAATTGATATGACAGTGAATGATTGCATGGGCTTTTCCATGGATCCCATTAGCATCCAGTTTTTATGTATACTTACATACTTGTTCAGATTGTGGGCAGTTCAGGCTGTAGTCATAAGTCTTCAGAAACCAAAGAACCAATACACAAGTTGATACCTGTGCTTCCCGAATCTACTCCAGAGGGTCCCAGGGTTCTGTCAACTGCTTCTGTTCTGCTGGCGGATGGGCACTGTTGGAACTCTATGTGAACAGATTTCCCTCTGCCAGAACCATAGCAGCTGAGCAACCTCTAAGCTCTTTAGAACCCTTCCCCACCATCAACAGGCAAATAGATGCCAATACAAAAAAGAAACAGAATTTCCACAATAATTTGAGTGTTTATTTTCCATACCTACAGGTTTTTGGGGAGGGGAGGGGTGAGAATGAGATCAGCGTTTATGACAATAGTTTAGCATTCTTTTTTGGATTTTAATAGGGTGTACAGCTTCTTATTGGCATATGCTGCTTTTAAAAATCCTTTCAAAAATTAGCTGCATTTTATTAATTTCATTAAATTGGTATAGCTTGGGTATTTGGGTAGCTTGGCATTCATAAAATTCAGCAGCTCAGATAATAACCATTTCTACTTTCCACTGTTATATGATTTTGTCCAGAACAGTTAAACTATTGGATTGTGATAAGGGGAAATTCCACTTTTTTGAAGAAAAGTTAAACAGACCAAACTTAGTTGCTGCTAGATAAAACTATTGCCATTCTGAATGCTTGGTTCAGTGCTGTGGCATCATGAAGAATTCTTGATATTATCTACAAACAGCATTCATAACCTTTGCTATTTGTCTGAGTAAACGTCAGAGCACTCAAGGAGAGAGAGATACTGAACAGGCTACCCCATACAAAAGAGGGAGGGGTGGGGGAAAGATGCAATATTTATGACTCCAGAGACTATACATTGTAATTCAATAAGATCAAAGCCTGTACTGTTTATTTGCTGTACTAGTTGCTTTAAACAAGCTAGGAAGGGCAGCAGACAGAATTGTGAAATAAATATAGTTGCAAAATATTAACATTTTAAAGGTAAACACAGGTCAAATATATTAAATTAATGTATCTTAACTCTTCTGGGATGAAGCAGTGAGAGTACTTAGAATAATTAGTGATCTTCGTTTCTCCTTCTGTCAGTTGTTTATAGTAGCAGCTCTTGTGGACCTTCTGGTATCATTACAACAGACAGTAGCAGCCACAAACTAATGCAGTATTCATTTATTTCTAGTTATAAAAAGGGCAATAGTAAAGCATTAAAAACACCTATTTTTGTGAAAGCAGTGTTAATCTAAAATGTAAAAAACGTATGGGCAACCACACAAGAGACCTGTAACTGTGAAACATCATTTCAAAGATAAGCTGTCACTGTCAATTTTATTTATATTTAATGCCATTAATATTCTTGTCTCTGTATTTTGCTTAGAAGGGCATTAGTTGGAGGTGGAAAGATGTTTTTTCTTGTTTGGCATTGCAAAAACAATCTTGGGTGAACTATTTATGGTTGTTTCCTTATTAAGGAGCTAAAGAAAGTTACA
Organism: Lacerta agilis; assembly: GCF_009819535.1. Taxonomy (NCBI): domain Eukaryota; kingdom Metazoa; phylum Chordata; class Lepidosauria; order Squamata; family Lacertidae; genus Lacerta; species Lacerta agilis. Next base: position 63,165,664 of record NC_046312.1, on the reverse strand, counting down.
GCAGACTTGATAAGGTCCAATGTCAGTTGTCAGCACAGAGTGGGAGATGAAAATCTCAATCTTACAGCAAAGGAATGGGAGTTGAAAGAGCTACAGCAAAAATATTCAATGGTATTTGATAATTATTTTTTGGTCAGTTAAGATTTCATGTTATTAATTTATAAAAATAGATCTATACTGATATTTTAATAGGTGTTTTCAGTGTGGTAGCACTGTTTTAAATTCTATAGTACTAGGCAACTATAGTAAATAGTATAGTGTATAGTATATGGTGATTCTGGATAATGTTAAAATCCTTGTATATTTTTCTGTGTAAAATCTGTTATAATATTGTTGAATGGTAAACATGGCTATATAATATTGTTAGGGTACAATCCAATTGCACTTTGCATCCTCCCATTACCTCCTACATTCACTGCTCTGTATACAGGCGTTTCCTGTTATCTGATCCCTCTTTTCTGCTCTCGCGCTCTCTCTCTCTCTCTCTCTCTCTCTCTCTCTCGTGGGGTGCTATGCTTGCAGCACAAAACATAAGGAGCCAACAACATGCTTTATTTCATTTATAGGAGAGAGAATTTAATATAAGACTCACTGAAGAAAATGCACAACTTAAGGAAGAAAAACAGGTAATTTTTATATTAAGAATATATTATATATCAACGACATTTATTAAGAACATGTGCAATTAAAATTACAGCTTTCTATAGTAAACTTTGTAGTTCTCTGAGATATGTATACTTTTAGGCCTTTTTTATTTGCTGTGTTAATGATGTGGTTGAACAGTTCCTTTTGTACCATAGCGCAGCCAGTATGAAGCTCCAAGATGTTAAGTAACTGATGGCAGTCATTAAGCCATGTTGTCAAAGGATGAATCAATATAAAGTTAAAATAAGAGTGCTTAGAGCCTTATGGCCTGGGGGGAAATGTACAACCATTGTTGATAAGACCTTCCTTGGTTACTCAGATATACAGTTGAATCAGGACTGACCCACCCATGAGACAAGGTGAGGTGACCACTTCAGGTGGCAGGATCCACAGGGACAGCAGATCCTGTCTCCAAAGAATGCATTGCCTGCTGCTGCTGTGCGATAGCTGCAGCACATTCCTTGGAGGTTGTATCTGCCATGTTGGAAGCCCCCCCTTGCCACCTCTACAGCGACCTCTTGGGCGCGGGCCAGACCCCTTTCGGGGAATGCCAAACAAATGAGTCCCTGGATTCCTCTACCGAAATATCCTTCATTTGCATAGGCATGGCCACGTCCCGTGCCACGCCTATCACCTATCTGCAACTTACAAGTTGTGACTATTTGCTACGTGGCAGGCGAAACCATTACCGGTATATTCTCCCAGTCTTTTACCTTTGACATTCAGGATAAGCAGGCCTCTGGTTATGATTGAACCATCTTCCTACACAAGTATAACAATAGCAACATTTTAATAAAGAAATTACAAATATATATGCATATCCTGTTGTGCTCACCTTTACAGAATAATCTTGTCATTTAAAAGAGAATGCATTTCTTTTATTAAAAAGGAAATGATTGCGTCTCTACAACATATGCAGCAACTGCTCTGCAGACAAACTGAAGCTAATGCCAGAATGTCATTGAATGAACTAGAAGAAGCATGTCAGGTCAGATATTTCTTGATTAGAAACTTGATGGCAATCTGCTAAATAATTTTATTAAAATTGTTGTTGTTGTTGTTGTTGTTGTTACCCCACCCCCTTCACCCTAAGATCCCAGGGCAGGTTACATTTTATAATAAAACATTAAAAACAAATTACAAGATTTAAAATAATTTAGGAAGTATTTTAAACTTGTTTAAAAGATTGTCATATGCTCTTTAGAACTTAAGACTGTGACCCTATCAGGCTGAACCTTGAGCTGTATCCTGTGGCCTTCCATAGAGCTGGGTGAGGCAACATGATAATTATAGTAAATTTCCATTTTAGTAATTTAGGATATGCACTATTCTTCCATGCATATTTCTCCAAAGCACAGTTTTACGATCATGAAGGGGGTCCTTTTCCCACTGCTGTTGACCAGGTGTGCTTATACTCTGCTGAATGCAATGGAATCTGCCTGGCTATTTCTGACAAAATGGGGGCCTCACATATTTAATATACTAGATCTCCTAGTGTGCAGCATAATATAACCAGGTTTTTTGTTGAGGCAGCATGTATGCCAGGGGTCTGAAAATGAGTAGGTTGCTATTTAGACAGCACCTATTTAGACAAGGTTACCATGTCAGCAGTTTATAAACTTACGAATGGGAGAAAGACAGAAGATAATGGCAGTTCTCATAGTACTAGAATCCAGGGTCAAATCAGTGAGTTAGAAGGCAGCTAGTTAAGTGCAACAGAATGAGGGTGTTTTTCAACAGAAGACATCGTAGGATTGCATCTAGTGTAAATGCTGCATGAATGGAAAGAGCTTCCATTCATGGAAGGAAAGTTGCACTCATGGAAGGATCCCATCCATATGTATAACTCTCTCTTCTGTTCCTGAAGGTTATTACAGTGGATGCAACCTCTAGTTAACAAGCTGTGATGATGGCCATGGCTGCTATATTGGCTTAAACAAAACCCAATTAGACAAATTAATGGAGGATAGATCTACAAACAACTGTTAGACAGTTGAAAGGAATGAAATCTTCATGTTTGGAGACAACATCTGTTTACCAGATGCTTGAGACAAACAGGGATGGCAATCCATTGTGCTCTGCTAGTGTGCTTACAGAAGCCTTTGCCTGACCATAGCAGGGAAAGAATGATGGCTCTTTAGTCTAATACAGCAACACACTTTGCATATCTTTTCTGGCAGATTTATAATCTGTTCTTATGATGGTAGACAAAAGCATCTTCCTATAATATAACCTGCTTATAGTAGTTCTATCAGCAATTTAACTAGCAGTGCATTCAGCAAAACTGCATAATGATGGCATCAGAAACCAGTATCAGACAATACTCTGCTACCTATGGTATGTGTGTGTTGGTGGTGGGCATCATGCCTCCCACTCAACGCATCAGTTCCCTTTCTGAGGTCAGAAGACATCCACATGTGAGTATAATACTTAAATGAAGCATACACGTTAAATGCAATGTATATAGGCTTGGATAGCATAGTTTATATGTTTTAGATAAAATCTAGAAATTGACCATGTGATCTGGGCCTGTGTATTTATGCCCTGTTGAAAACATATGGCTGTGCAAGGACGCCTTGCAGCCATGTAGGTGGAAGAGCCATATTGTGTTTGCAGGGATGGAAGGAGTACAGGCGGTGACCATTTAGGTGTGTCCAATTGATGCATGATTGCTGACGCGTAGATCTTTTTGGACCCGTAAAAGGGCAGAATGGGCTTATGCATGTGGGCCCAGGAACAGAACCCCTGCGCAAACTGGTTCAAATGGGGCCAAAGAGTTTTAGAATCCTGTGTAACGAACCTTGACCTCTGGTTCCATTAATTTTTTTAATGATTTTACATTTCACTTTTTAATAAAATCTGTGAAATATTTTTTTTTAAAAAAAAAAACTCTCAAGCAGTAAATGGAACCATATAGAGGGATAATTGCATGGAAAGAATATGTCAGGTCTCTTTTCTTCCTCAAGCATTCTATATATTTTGATTCATTTAAAAAGAAAGCAACAACAACAAAACTCAAAACTGTGTGTGTGCAGTATCCTGACCACAATTAGCGAAGACATCTATCAATCTAGATGGACTCCACTGGCCATGCTGGCTGGAGCTGTTGAGTCCAGCTCCATCTGGAGGGCCACACATTCCCCACATTCTAGGTAAATTTTACACCTTTTTCTTTCATTCTCCAAATAATCACTGTAGTGTGCATAGCCAGCAGTGTTTCAGAAATGTTCAGTGCCGTATAGGTTCAGAAGTACTGTCTGTAGAAAAAGGCAACGCAGCAAATAATTAATTTTGAAAGAGAGCTTTTATGGACTCTTCCCAACCCCAGAAATGGTTTTAAAGAATCACAGAAACCATGCATAGTCACCATTTATCTAAATGCACTAACACTGTTTACATTGGCAAATTTGATCACATCATCTTATATTAGGTAGTGGATACACTGGGTTGTATCCCTTTTATTCATTTTTCAAAAATGTGAAGAGGGCAAAATTGTATAGTACCTGAGAGATGTATGAGAATTTTTACTACTGATTTATGCAAGATTACTTTAATTTATCAATGTGACAGCAAAGCTGACAATGAGTTAATCCAGAAATGTTAAGACAAGTATGGCAGTTTAAAATCCTTCTTAGTGTACTGCCTTGCACACTGCTGGTGCTACGTAAATGTGAAGTCGCAGTAGGAATAGCATACCAGTACTCTTTTAACGCAGATTTAATTTCATTGAACCAACTTAAAAATGAAATGGGAAAACCAAACAAGAAAAACTACAGACTGGAATTTTTGCAATGGTGTTTCACAGTCCTTAAGTTAATCTTAACTCTATATTATATGGAATGTTAATAAAATTCAGGTTTGATTATTGTAATAAAAATATGTTCTAGGATGTGCTGTAGTGTTTATCTTCGCAAACAAAGCTTTAGAATGTGCTACATTTCATATTTCTTAGCTCTGCACTTTATATTACTTTTTCAGCACATTAAAACTTATGCAGTGAAACTGAATAATGGCAAGTATTTTTATACCCTTTTATAGCCATTTCTTTTTCATAACCTCCCCCTGTTTCCTGTTAGCTAAACTATAAGCACCTTTCTGTTAATTTATGAAAATTATTGTTGTGATAGCACATTATCACTGATCTGTATGGCACTTTCAGCATGTTAGAAGAAAAGGTCCAAGCAACATAAAACACATCAAAATTCATTAATGTGGTATTGATTATTTTTTGGATAATTAATTTTATTGCAGACCCTTGAAAGAGATAATGAGCTGCAAAGGGAGAAGGCAAAAGAAAATGAAGAAAAGTTCTTTAATCTTCAGAATGAATATGAGAAAACACAAGCAACTTGGAAAAACGAAGTAGGTTCCCCCCCCCCATTTAAATACTACTGAATTAACAAGGTTACTAGGAAGTAAGAAAAAACATTTAAAATAATTCCAAAATTTCAAGAAGCTATTATTAACTAAAACAAGAACAGGCATATTTTAGAAATCCATCTATTTCATACATTGGAGACATTAGAATAATGGTTTGAGAGCTTTTAGGTATCTCAGTACGAGATATGTTTTCCTCAACTTATAACAGGACCTCAGTGAATTGAAAGATTTATTCATCATTACTTCTTGTATACTTTTAAATTTCTAGTCCAGAGGAACAAATCCAAGTATCAAAACTGATTTCTATACATTTTCACTATAAGGAAAAGATACTGCCTTGAGTGGAGGATGCCAATATTGGTGAGGTTGTTACTGAAGATTTCAGCCTTGCTGTCCTTTTCAATATGGCCTGGCATCTTGATTCTAGACATATCCATGTAGCCCAGGAAAATGTACAAAATGTAAAAGGAAGGCCATCAGTCAAGGACCTTCTCTTTCTTAAACTCAGGGATTCCATTTTAAGAATTTTAGTTTATTTTTTTCTTAGCAGTGTTCCTTTGTGTGTGGAAGCATTGTGCTGGAGTACTTGCTCCCCCTAGTTTCACCTTTAATACAGATTCTGGAGCCCCTGAAGTTCAGAGCTGAGTGTATACGGTAAGGGATGATAATCCAGAAGCCTTTACAAAGGACAGCCACCCTGACGGTTGGTTCCATTTCCACCCATTGAATGGTCATCTTGCTCCTTCCGTATTAATTGCTTAATGTTGAAAGAACTGCATTTGGAATACTGTTTGCAATTGTTGTCATCTCCCCTCAAGAAGAGTATTGCACAGTTGAAGAAGGTCCAGAAAAGGGCACCTTAAGTGATCAAGAGGAAGGGAGCAAAACTCCTATGAGGAAAGATTGTAGAATTTGGGACTATTTGGTTTAGAGAAAAGGTAATCGAGAAGCGACATGATAGAAGATTATAAAATTACTAATGGCATGGAGAAAATGGATAAAGTTTTTATTCTTCCCTCCTAACACTAGAAATTGTGGACAGCCAATGTAACAGAATGCTGGAAGAGTCATGACAGAGAAAGAAAATACTTCTTCAGAGAGCACATAAAAGGAAATTGATCCCACAGGATGCAGGGATGGCATCCAATTTGGATGGCTTTAAAAGAGCATTAGAGGCCATGTTCTATCTCTGAATACTAGGCGCTGGGAATGATAGGTGGGCAGAGTGCTGCTGGGCTCATTTCCTGCTTGCAGGCTTCCCACAGACATCTGGTTGAGCGCAGTGAGAACAGGATGCTGGACTGGATGGGCCATTGGCCATTGATTCAACAGGCCTATCTTATGTTCTTTTGTGGAGGGGTGCCAACAGTTGCTGAAGAGGGGAGCAAATTTCAAAGAGGTGTAAATGTCTGTGAAATACCCATTTTCCCATTCAGCTCAATTGTAATAGAAACATGTGCTCTTTTTTTAATTGCAGGCTGCCGAGACAGGTTATGAAAATCAAATGCATACAAGCCAAACAGGAAACAAATATACACAAAAATCAAAAGAAGTTTCTAATAATCTTGAAAAAGGAGACATTGGATTAAAAACTACTCAGTCTTTGAATTTGGATGAAATAAAAGCAAAGCAAAGCAATACTGGTATAAACACAGGGGAAGAGAAGTCAGTTAATGTTGAAGGTACATATGTGTGTGTGTAATTATAAGAAAAACAGTCCAGAAGATGTTGATCTAAACTAAGTGTGCTAAAGAAAAACTAAAATAAAATAATTTTTAGCTATGGTAACTAAAATATATAGGCTAAAATGTATTATCAGAATCTCACATTACTGAAATACAAATTAATTGCCAAATGCTATATGAGAATTGCAGCCTAATACCCTCACCCCGATAGCCACGAGAGCATTAGCACCCTCACACCACCCAACAAATAATTGTGGGTGGGGGAAATAGGGTGTCTGCGCTGTTTTGCTTACTTCAGCAGGACAGAACAAAGCCAGGCTGATAAAACTATGAGATGCCAAGTAAGGGCAATGAGATTATGGATTTCAAGGGTATGGAATGAGTGAAATGCAGGGCTAGGAATGCATCTTGCAGTAAAACAAACAGGGCTGCTGATGTTCGACAAAGTTCTGGGCCTTAGTGATAAATTTAAAACTGATGAATTACCACTTCTGAGTGGCATCCATCTGAGAGTTCTTGAAGAACTGAAATGTGTAATTGTTTATCTTCTAATAAAAGATGTAACTTGCCACTAAAATCACCTTCCATATATCCAATGACTAGTAAGTAGTCAATGTGACACCAACTTCTAAAAAGAAATGAAGAGGGGATCCAGGCAATTGTAGGCTGGTTATTTTAACATCTGTTCCAGGACAACTGGTGGAACGATTATGTAAAGATAGAATTATCAAGAATATAGGACAAATCTTGCTGAAGCTGAATAATAGCTTTTGCAAGGATCACTCACTAATAGACTCATAGAATTGTAGAGTTGGAAGGCACCCTGAGGATCATCTAGTCCAACCCACTGTAATGCAGGAATATGCAGCTGTCCCATACAGGGATCAAACCTGTAACCTTGGTGTTTCCAGCACCACACTCTAACCAAGTGAGCTATCTTTTAGATTTCTTTCAGAGTGAAAACAAGTGGTCTTTACTTATATTTTCAAAAAGCTTTTGAGAAGTTCCCTCACCAAAGAATCCTGAATAAGCTTAGCAGTCATAGAATTAGAGGTGAGGTCCCTTTGCAGATCAGTAACTGGTTAAGGAATAGGAATTAGGAGTAAATGAACAGTTCTCCCAATGGAGTCTTCCTGGGATCAGTATTGGGAATTTTGCTGTTTAAGTTTTTCATAAATAAGAAAGAGTTAAGGGTGAGCACTGAAGTAACCAAATTTGTTCATGGTATCAAATAGTTCAGTGTGGTCAAAAAGGGATGGCAAGGAGCTGCAAAAGGATGTCTCAGACTGGGTTAATGAGCAGTAAAATAGCAAATGTGATTCAATGTAAGTGTGAAATGATGTACATTCGGGGGGGGGGGGATCCTAATATTTACATATATACTAATGGGGTCTGAATTTGAGGCAACTGACCAGGAATGAGACCTTGTGGTCCTAGTGGACTGATGAAGGTGTCAACCTAGTCTGTGGCTGCTTTGAAAAAGGGATTGAAAATATAAGTGCCAATATCTTAATGCCATTATACGAACCTATGGTGCAGCCACACTTGGAATACTGGCCATTTCAGCACAAAAAGGATATTGCAGAGCTGGAAAAAGTACAAAAAGGACAACCAAGATGATCAAGGAGTTGGAGTAACTCTTCTAATGGGATTTCTTAAATTTAGAAATTAAGGTTCTAACACTAGAAGTCAGAGCCATTCAATAAAGCTGAACGTTGGAAGATTTGGGACAGATAAGATAGTACTTCTTCACAAAGTGTATAGTTAGGACTTGGCTCCCACAATATATAGTGATAGCCACCAACTTGGATGACTTTAAAAGAGGATTAGACAAATTCATAAAGGAACTATGATTAAAGTGTCAATACATCCCTTATATGAACTACTGTATATTTGAAAGCATTCTTCCTTCCAATTTTCATCATTAAAATCTTTTCACCCAACAGATTTGGATTGTCTTGAGAATATTATGAATGAAGACAATGTAGTTTGCCATTTCAATAAAAATCGAAAGGAGGCTTCTCCAGGCAAAGTTATCTGCACAGCTCATTTCATTAGTCCAGAACTAACTTGTGGGTCAGGTGTTGCTGGGTGTGGAGCAACAGCTGCCGAAGGAAAAGAAGACAGAAAGGAATTTGATAAAATACAGACAAGGATAGAAGTAAACTCCTCAAACAGTTGCTATTCCTTGGTGGAAGAACCCAAGATGCTCTTAGAAAGCACTGCAGCTTTGGATTGTTCTACTCCAGATACTGATCATTGGACTAAACTCAATGAGCATCTCGAGAGCAATGGAAGGAATAAATTTATTTCTGAGATAAATGAAAATATTAACAATGCATCCCATGAGGGAGATTCTTCCACAAATAAGGCACTCACTGAAAAATCCATAGTTCAGGATATTGCCACTAGTGAGGAAATTACAAATGGACTCTTGAAGACTGAAATTAGTTCCATCTTGTCACAAAAGTTGGAGAATAATTACACAAACCTGCACAATGTGTGCGTTGATAAATATGATTACATTTGTAAAGAAACACCAAGTCAGAGCTCCAGTTCCACAATTTCCAATATTTTTTTATGTAAAGAGAGTAATACTAATCCTGAAGAAATACATAGTGATAATGCAGGCGAAAACAACAAATGCTGTGAACAAAGCACACAAGAGAAAATTCCACCTTCACCTGCTTCCTCAAATGACAATTTAGGTGTAAATACTCTGATTACCACTGATGGGAACATGAATCATCTGCCTCTAATTATGAATTTTAATTTAAATGCTGAAAACTCATCTAATTATATAAATGAAATATCAAGCAGACAATCTGATAAAGATGATTCCATACTGACAGAAGTCACAGAAAAGTCACCTGAAAGTACAAACGAGTCTTTGTCTCTTAACACTGAAAATGTATGTGAATCTCAGATTGAAGGTTTGAAAGTTAATAAATTTGCAGAAGATGAACAAAAGGAATTGCATATATCCAAAGCTACAGGTGAACAATCCATTGTGGTTTGTGAGAAACAGGGCATACAAATAAAAGAAAGGGAAGAGCCATCAAGTACTCCGGACACAAGGGAAATGGTTGTGAAAGGAAACACAGAAGAATCATGTTCCTTATCCATAAAGACAAGAGAAGATTTAGTAAACAGAAGTGGATGGCCACCCTTTGACACCCCAACTATGGATAAAAAAGCAAAAAAAACTTCAGCAGACTTAAATTTACCAAGGGTATGTGAAGGTGAAATTCAAACAGTTTGCAATTCAACTTTGAAAAAGGTTCCGTCTTTGAAAGAAAAGCTACTTTTGCAAGAAGTTAAAAAACAAAGTTCATGGGAAGTAGAGCAGACTATGAATATGAATGCTGCTGTAAGAGAAGATACGTTAGGTAAGACATTAAATGTTTTGTTTGGTTTATTTTATTTCTATGCCGCTTTTCATTTGAATGAATTCCAAAGCAGCTTACAAAAAATAGTAGTAGTAACATCACAAATAAAGCATAAATTGTGTAGAAAAAGTAACAACAGCTGGAGTCCCAAGTTTGGGAAATCCTGCTTTAGAAGAGTAAAAAGGCTCAGAGTATGGGCCCTTTACAGTCGTAGGGCTTGGTGCAATTCTACCATCCGCACCCTCATACATCTAGCTATGTACCCTTGCTACATTTGAAGGTATAAACATCAATTTTGATTGGACATTTGAGTGGCATATCAATTTGTATGTGTAAATGCAGTGGTGTTCATTGTATGGTTAATGCAAGCTGATCTGGTTCTTCTCTTTTCTTCTTTATAAATTTGCAATAAAAGACCCAAATCAAACAAAAATGAAAAATACAACCAAAAGTAAACATAAACTTAGAATATATTTGGCTCTTCAACAGCCTGCTATGAAAGACAGGAAGCTGTATGTCCCAATTTTACAGATGCCAGGCCTCTGTTTGAAGGGATGCCCGGCCCATGTCCAGTGTAAAGTTAAAGAATGCTAATAAGTTAGCGCAGGGGGCCTGAAACAGCCCATCCACAATCAGCACTTGGAGAGTAGATTGAGCAGACACACACATCTGCTCATGGGTCACTCTGTTATTGTGAGATGTACTGTGTTTACCTGCCCCAAATCAGAGATCACACACAACTAAAAACAAGCACACCCTATTAACAATAACCCTTACAAGCCACACACATATACAGACACCTTGACATGCCTTCTCCTTTCCTTATCTCTTCTCTGTGTTTGTTATTTTGAGTTATAGAGGAGGCAAGGAGAAGGAATCTAAATAAGGCTAGAGAGGTCTCCAGTAGGCTTCCAGAGCTGCATCCATGAGTTGAGCAGAAGAGTTCTGTGGGTGTTTTCCCATGTGTAGTCTGAGTCCTACCCATGTTTATGTTAATGGGTTCTTTAAGCAAAAAGGCAGTACAGTGGTATCTCAGGTTACAGATGCTTCAGGATACAGACTTTGCTAACCCAGAAATAGTACCTCAGGTTAAGAACTTTGCTTCAGGATGAGAACACAAATCGCGTGGCGGCGGCCAGGCAGGCCCCATTAGCTAAAGTGGTACCTCAGGTTAAGAACAGTTTCAGGTTAAGAATGGACCTCCAGAATGAATTAAGTTCTTAACCTGAGGTACCACTGTAAACAGTGCTTTTGCACAAGTAGCTTTTTGATTTATAAAATGGTTTCCAAAATGTTTTCCAAAAAACTATTAAAAATTAATTATGTATAATGTTGTGTCAAAACCTATTTTCTGTACTTTAATATAATGGTGGGTTTTTTTATGGATCAGAGATAAAATGGGGTTTAGCACTATATAATTAGTACCTAGAGAATATGAGGCAGTTGTTACCATTTCCTCCTTGTCAATCAGTTTCTACCCACAGTAATGGAATTGCTGACACTTTGAATACCGGAAGTATCAATCCAGGCCCCAAGAGAAATCCCAGTGAAGAATGGAATGCAATAGTAAAGACTTTTTATGATCCCTCTTTTCCCACAGAACACGTAAGTCAATTAAAAATATTGCAGAGCAGACCTTGGTGAGCTAACTCCAGAGATATGTGTAGAACTGTATGCATCTGGATGCTTTAAGACCTTCTTGATCTCCAAAATAATATCAAGAGGGCAAATGTGGCAACATTTTTCACAATTAAAGTTGATGGAAAACAGCAGGAAAAAGTCACAGCATATAAATCAACTGGATCTTAGCCAGTCTGCTTGAATTGAAGACTATGTCTTAACAATAACTTACCAAGCAAAAATTCAAGTATATTGTATTACTTTTGTTTACTTTTCAGCCATTGTTTCAGATACCGAGAATCTGCAAGACTGAAAGCAGTACAATGTACTTCATAACATTTTCTTTAAAACTGTATTGTTTGGAACACATGCATTCAATATTTTATTTTTGTAGCTTCCTGTCACCCAATCTAAATCTGTTCTTAGACATGAAAGTATATCTAACATTTTATTTGGTTCCTCAATCTCTTCTGTACTAACAATACTAAACACAACATGTTCAAATCAGTACCTGCCATTTAACAAAGTGGTTCTTCACTTTTAGAAACTACAAAGTATTTGCTATTTTAAACCCCAGACCACACTGAAAGAAAACAAAAGCAAATGTACATATAGGTTGATCCTGCAAGTTAATCAGTTGTGTACGTGACCAATTCATCAACTACATAATGAAATAAAGTAAGAAATGTTAGAGCACTGTACCATCATTTGTGGCACATATCTAATAAGACAAAAAGGCAATTTGACAAAAAATAAAAATAAAAAAATGCATGAGGAGTGCTCCAGCCTATAAAAAAGGCTTTGTATAGTGCTGTCTGGGGCTTATTGAGAAGAACTCTCTTTTCCCGCCCTCCTGAGACCAATCTTTGGTTAGGGTCTCAAGCAATGAAATTGACTCATTCAACAATAGGCTTAACTACTAGGCTATTCCCTGTTCCTTTGGACTCAGCCCATCCCTGGGGCAAGTTGTAAGCCCTCCTCGAACTGAGTTTGTGGCTCTGAAATTCTTCTACTTGGAACAAAATCTGAGTGGGAGAAGAACACCCGATTCCTCCCCCTACCCCGCTTGTTCCTATTCCCCAAAGCCATCCTAGCTACCTTACTTGCCTTACATTGTTAGTAATCATAACTGATAGTGGTGGCAGGGGCATAGCATGGGGAGCTATGACCCCAGGTGCAGAATCTTGGAGAGTGTGAACCAGGCACTCCCCCAACCGCATGTGAGCACCCACCCTTCAGCAGTGGGGACTGGATGAGTGTGGAGGGCTCCCTCCATGCACTCAGCCAGCCCCTGCAGGGCACGCAAGTACCCTCTGTGCTCTGTCCATACCTGAGCACCAGCAGGTGGGGCAGGTTGTGAAAGGTGCTCTTCTTTCTCCCCCCCCCCTTAATATTTGAAGAATTTTAAATTAGAAATTGGCAGGGAGTTTATAGAATCATCTTTTACAAAACAACCTTCATGTACATGTGGGAAAGGATAGGAATCGTGCTTCCTTTTAAAGTGCAATTAGTGCCCATTTGTAAATCATATCTGCAATCTGATAGAGGGGGAGGTTTCCCAGCACTTACTTGTCGTTTTGGCACCAAAAAACGTTCTGTAGTTCCAAGCTTTTAAGATACAATCTTAATCTTCTTTGCCTGCTTTTGTAATATGATGGCATTTTATTTTGTGTTTACGTTTCAAATTTTTTTTCTTTAAAAATGCACTGGGAATATGATTGAAGGGCAATACAAAAATACCCACAGATGCCAATTTATCTCCAATACGTAATCAGCAGAAATTGGTGCATAAACACCCAATATATATGTCTATATAATGTCTAGAAGAGTGTCTAGTGGAGTGTCGATCAGCCATGAGAAAACCAAATCTTTAATGTCTTATGTGTGGATTTTAGGTCACAACAGAGTGCCCATTAGGACAACAGAAGACTTCTCAACCACTCTCAGAAGTCAGTGCACCTATTTTAAAACAGAGCTCACAGAACACTGAAGAAAAAGACTGGAAATCACAAAATGTCTTCATAAAAACACGAATTGACAATATTGAAAGGTTTCTGCATTTAAAAAGTTTTGGCCACCCAAGAAAGAGAAAGTATGAAGAAGATACAGAAAAAACATTGACAGCAGATAAAGCAGAAGCATAATGTAATAGTTTTGATAAAGTCTTTGACTGGTGATATATGAGCAAATGTCATGTATTAAGAAAACTGCTTTCATTTCTGCAGGTTTGTCTACCTTAGTTTTTAAAAAAGAATACTTTAGAATAGCTATTTCATTTGAAAGTTACCAATTTAAAGGTCAGAAAATACACTTATAAAAATCATATGACCATCCTACCTCTTTATGCCAGAATATAAGATCTTATGATTATAAAACAGAACAGGGGAACAGGATTCATTCTTGTTTAAAGTTTATTGCTTTATCAGCCTGTAGTTCAAGTTATTTTATGTATTCTAGCCAATTAGATATTTTCAATAAAAAGTTCACAAAATTAAGTTGAATGGTTTAATATAGCTGAGTTTCCATCCAATACAAACTAAATATTACACCATCAGGTATCCGACAAGCTAAGGAGACTGTTTTTCACTTGATTCAAATTTAGCTTCCAGAAGTTAAGTGTATCATACAGCTGTTGCCACTGCTGTTTTCCAAAGGTTCGATGTGTGCTGTGACTGAAATAAAGAAATGTAAAAGGAATTGCATCAAAGTTCTGCTTTCAAAGAAAAGCACCATATTATGGGTACATATGTATGCAGAAAAAAATAAAACATGAGATAAGATGTGAAAACAAAACTGTTTTACCCTCTATAACAAGGCTTTATAGACCAGCTAGTCTGGTATTCTGCAGCCTTCATCAGTACTTAAAAACCGCAGACAAAACTCATTAGTATTCTTACCACTGTTTGGCCATTAAATGAAATGTGCTGGAAAATAGGACTCTTTCATTAAATAAGCTAATCACATTCAGTCTGAGCTTTAATAAAATTATGATAAATAGCAACTATTTAACTACAGGCAACTGATAGGAATATCTTGCGTCTAGTAAAAATATTAAACAGATGTTTAAGTGCTATAATTAGCACTGCACTAAGTTGCTTCACAAAAAGATTTAAGACTCACCTGACCACTACTTTTCTCTGTGTTTGATCAATTTTGCAATGGACCATCTTTGTCTTTACAGCTGCAAAGAATAAATAAATTATGAGGAATTTCTTTTAACATGTGTTGAAACCCTGACTGATAAGAGCTTCAGTAATCCCCTGGAACTGAAGTGAATGCAGGGATGTCCTTTCAGCGGGTGTTCAATTTTTGTTGTTCTACCATGGCATGCAGAAAGAAGTGTTACAGGGAAGTATTTCACAAAGCCTTGCATAGTGCTTTATATGTACAATGTGCACTTTCTACAAGGAGGTTCTCACTGGAAATCACATGCAATTTAACAAAGAGCAACAATTAAAAGGTGGATTTCTAATATATCACAAAACAGTACAAGAAACACTGCAGTCAACTATTCCATTCAAATTGTGGTTACAACAATAAAGCAATCCTTTGCCACTTCCAATGCCCCGTTTGCTGTCCACGTCAGGGTAGAATATGCTCTCCTTCCCTATATCAGCTCCCATGCTGGCATACCTGAAGAACCCAAGTATTGGGTCTGGATAATCTACAAGGGACCCTATGCCAAAATGACCCAATTCAGGACTTTACATTGGCTACTGGATTATAGCATGGGCACCGTTTGGGTCTTCACTGCAGTGAAGGAATTTCCTCACCAGTGATGCTGCACTTTACCAAAAGAAGCAAAAAGGTGACTGAAATCCTAACCGCCTGTTTCATCTACATAGAGGCTTAGAATGGCTCTGCTTCAAATCATTAACTGTTGTACAGGTTTTCAGTATCAGTATTCAGTATCAGCCTGCATATATGATCATATAACCTCTCTTACCATCAATAACAAATGCTTCAACATCATCAGCTCCAACCTGAAGTTCCTGCTGCATAGTGTCAAATGATATTTCCTTGTTTTCCACAGCCATTCCCATAAAGGTGAGTAGTCGCATTTTTGCCATGTTCTGTTCATGCAATAAACCTGCATTAGAGATCACACTACAGTGTAAGTTTTTGCTAGAAAATTGTTGATCCATGTCAGGTATTTGGATACTTTTTGGGAGAACTGCATTGCAAAATTCACAGTAAAAAAACTGAAGGATAATTATGTTCAGATCTTTAATTTATTCCAAGAGGTGTGGATAAGGTCAATTTGCATTAAGAACGGAATACAGGAGGTGAAGTTAGAGGAATGAGTTTGTTTCTTCTTGCAGAATAGTAGGCCTATTTGTTTAGGATTGAAGGTCATCCTCCATTGTCACCTGGTGCTGGCCTTCGTTCTGTGCTCAGCAGTGGCAGAGTGCTAAAAAGGCTGCATGTTGATATGAAGTAATATTGGGAAAACCAAAATGCTTCCAATAAATCTTAACTATTTTATGAAAAACAGTTGGTGCTTCTGTGACTGGCTGCTTTTACGCAACTACATCTTTTGTTTGCACACTCATTTAACAGATGTTGCACCAATGTCAGGATAGAGTTAGTAGGTGTGATCCTACCACCCCTTTCATCTATGCAGCGTGGAAGAGATACTAAGTACCTAACATACTATTTGCACCCCCCTACACACCACAGTTAACAATCCCTTTCTATAGTACAAGTGAAACATACTGAGGCAACTGTGACCTGTCATCTCCACCACAAGAGGTTCACTTTCCAAGTGCCAACTCTTATGGTCCTTAATTCTTAGGGTAGTTACAGTACGGATTTCAAAATACATTGTAGGTTTATGGAAGATACATATTCAGTTTCATGTTGATATTACTCATTCCATATTATGAGCAATTTGTATTTTATGCATTCATTTACTTGGAAGGAACAGGAGAAAATATGTCATCTTGTTGAATTCTACAAATGATATTATGAAGTTCTTGGGATACAAAAGTATGATGCTACAGCAGTTCTCCCCATCTCCTGAGACAGATGGGAATTCTAGTCCTAAAACATCTGGAGGGCACCAGGTTGGGGAAGGCTGTTAATACAATATGCAGCAATACATGAAATGGCAAACAAAAAATAAGTTTGTATTTGTTATTTGTTTTTACAAAATAGTTGAATAACATTTCTGTAAAATAGTCTCTTTAAAGTTTCAGACATTGGACAAGAAGTATGGATGAGATAACCTGAACACTCAACAAATATTTATGTTTGGAATTAATAACACTGTTAGACTAATAGAAGCACAGGGAAGCACATTACTACCAGACATAATGTTGTGTTAATTAGCAGTAATTATGATGAAGGCTATTTATCTGGCACCAATTCAACAAAAATGTGATCATCATAACTCAAGCGAATAGGGAGCTTCAGAAACTATAGCTAACTGGTTTTAATGGAAATCTACAAGCACAAAAAATCAATTAGTGCTCATAAACTCTAATTAACAAATGCAAATGAGATGTTAATTACCCTTCTAAAGTAAAAAGGTTGCCCATACTACCAGATTTAAATGTGAACATGTTAGGGCGATTCACAGTTGACACATGATAATACAACTGTTGGCCTAACTTGTCAGCATTAATAAAACAACACATTGTAACAAACCGATGCCACCTGTGAGAGCTTTTACTGAATAAATGATTTAGCATGGCAAGCCTTGATATTAATTTTGAAGAAAAATGAAATCAGCAGGGTGATACAATAAGGGAAAACATTACTTTGTAAAAAAAAATATAGAAAAGATTACAGTATTTAAAACATACTAGCCATTTAGAGGATTACTTCCAATGCCATAAAAGTTAAAAAAAAAAAACCAACAACCTGGGCTGGTTTAATTGGTTGGTCCAAAAAGAATTAGATGTGTTCTGTGCCATTCTCCATATCTGAATGCATTTCAAATACATTAAAAATACATTATTTTCACACAGAGACAATGGATGACCAAGTCATACTCAAGAGTAGATCCACTGAAATCAAAGAACCTAAGTAACTTAAATCCATTTATTTCAATGGGTTTACTAGAAGTATAACTAATGGTAGATTAGTTGGTTCAATCCATTGCATAAGAATTTATGTTTATACTACACACAAATGAAACAAATTGCCTTTGAATGCACTTGATTGACACAATCTAATCTATGGTAACATCCTAGGAGAGGCTCCATTACTCAGATTTTTTAAAAAATTATCTGATATTTAATGAGTGCTATAGTCATGTGCATGCTTTTGTAACATTCAAGTAGTGGCTATACCAGCTACCATACGGTAAAAAGCTTTCTTTGTTTTCACTAAGAAAAAATAATACATTTTTCCTTCTAAAATTTCAACATTCTATCTTAAATTGGGGAATGTTCATCTTTGTTTTCAGGATTCTACCTAGTCCTAAAAATATTTGTTTGTTTTAAAACCTATTACACTTTTCCTTTCAAATAAAATTAACCTCCATTCTGGTCACTATTTTTTTAAACCCCAATTTTATGGAAACATTTATTCATTACCAGTATATCTAAACCTTAATGTCATAATATAAAAGCTTGCATCATTGAACACTTTTCGCATTGTCACTGACCCTTGTCCTAAAATGCTGCAATACAGAAAAAGTAATTTTCATGCATGCAATAGCTTATGAACCAGTGCTCCTTTGAAACAGTCAATTACACATCGATGGGGGAGTGCCAAAGTGTTAATTACTACTCCTTTCTTTCCACAGTGTGTAAATAAAGAGGCTGCTGACATTAACATTCCATCACAAAGCTTCATCCTATGAAACATACTAACTGGGACAGAATGTTGCTTGCAAGGTTTAATGCATCTGCAAAAGATTAAGCTTGCATAAGAACACTTGCAAGTACTCAATCTGATTGTACTTCTGCCTTGTTACAGGGAGATTTGGTTGATTCACATTATGATCCTGCAACAAGGGGGTTTGGTTGTTCCTCAAACAGCACCTCGTCCCTGCCCCACAACGCCAGGTAGGTCATTTATGCAGCACTCTTGCACTATGTCGGGTTTCACCCTCAACACTCATGCAGCACTGTTGGTAACTGCTGCTTGCTCAGTGCACAGGTGGAGTCTGTGACCAATGGAAGAAAAGCAAGGAGACAAGATGGAGGCTAACAACAGGGCTCTTAGTCATTTAGACAATAAACATTGGGAAATCTAATTTCTCTACCTCCCGTCTATGAATAACATAGTGGACATAACTTGGGAGTGCTGTCAGAATTCTCAAACTGGCTATTTTCATTTTAGAAATGCAGGTTCAATAATAATACTTGCTCCCACAGGATTTACTGTTCCTGTGTCTTTCCAAGTGGATGCTTGAAAACCACAGTTCAAACACAAAAGACAGCAAAAGAAAAGCATTCAACTTAGAATGAACAGTCGCTAAACTAAACAATTGTATTCTGATACAGTTTTTGATATTATGTAACTACAACCACACACAACTGGAAAGAAAGCCCTATTGTGGTAGAACATAAGCACCCTGGGACCAACTCTCTCGGGGTTGCCTGCAGATCAGTAAAGCACCTGAGAGCCTTGGAGTGTGGCATCCATTCCAACTGGTGAAGGCATGAGTGGACAAAATCTCAAACAGCACTGGAGAACCCAAGGATAAACTTTAAATGCTGAGGCCAGGGGTGGCAAACCACAAGTTCAGGAGCCTGATCAGATCCCTGCTCCATGCGGCCAATTTTCCTGGCTCCTTCAGACCCCATACATTTTGGAGAACAGGGCTGGAGTGACTGAAGCCCAGTGCCCTGATGGGGATGCAAATTGCCCCCTCCCTAGTCATGAGATCAACCATTTGGTAAGTGGATAAGCCATTACTCCCCTCCTCAGCTGATCTGTATGCAGCCTCCAAAATGGTTGGTAAAGGGTAACTGTGCCCTCAAGGCAAAAAAGGGTACTTATCCGGGAACTAAACGCAGCAGAGCAAGTGGCCAGTCACAGCACCTCCTTCTGAGTACCTGAGCTAGGTTTATCTCAAAGCCATATAAGGTGCTGGGTACACCTAATATGCATTAAAAAAGAAAGAAAAAAACTTACCAAGAGAGTCAATGAAGTCCTTGTTGTTCTGATAAAACCGGACATAGGATGCTAACTTGGCACTAACAAAAATTGTCAAAAGCTACAAAGAAAGAAATTTTCAATTATGAGAACAGGACAAGATACAAACATGTCTAATTTAACACACATCTCCCAAACATTTCATTTAGAGAACAGAAGAGAAAATACAGTACTGGCTGAATTCAAGCTGCCATGGTGTACAGCAGGGGTAGGACACTTGTGGTCCTCCAGATGTTGTTGGACTCCAACTCTCTTCAACTCCATTGGCATGCCCAATTCTCAGGGCTGTCAGAAGATAAAGTCCAACTGCATCTGAAGGGCCACAGATTGCCTGTCGCTGGATTGGAGACGATTGTAAAGGAACCGTGGCAAACTGTGAACTCACATACTTCCCACTCCCCATCTTTCTCCTCTGAAAAGAACAGAATGAGAGTGACTGCTTCTATTTTCCCTTTTGACTAAACCAGTTTCCTGTTACATACAAATTATTGTAAACCATTTTTTGGGGAAAATACTTTCCAAAAAGCAGAGCATAATTAACAGCCCAGTTTAAGTCCAGTTAGCTAAAACCAATTAGGATCAAATCATGGTTTGATTTCTAGGCTTCTTTTAACTAACTAGAGTTAAATGGGAAACCTAAGATGGTCATGTTATTCAAAAATATGTTTCTGCTGCATGAGACTGTTGGATGCTGGGGTAACTAGTGAAGTAAAAGTTAAACTGGTGCTAGACTGAAAGCATTTAATGCATTGAAGATTGGGCAGTGTGTTCACCCCATCCCCTGTACAAAAAGGAAGTTACAGCAAAATAGTCCACCAGTCAGAGGTGAAGCTAATTAGCCCCCTTCCAAGCTCCTCCCGGGCCAAACCTTTCACTCTCTTTTTCATGCTCCACTGACTTGCATGCAGACTGGTTGCACTTTTAAACGTTCAAAAACAAAACTAAAAATATGCATATGAAGAAAGACCCAGGTTAGAGAAAGAACTCAATATTTGATGTCAACTATGTCACACCCACCCACCCAGATACACTGTTGCAAGTCTCACTTTTCTATTTACTAATACAAATTCACATTTTCTGTGCTTATGCTTCTGTAGCCAAAACCACAGGACTAATGCTGAAGAAAGAAGTACCAGTAAACTTGTGGTATCCCTGAGGTATGTAAAAATACGACAAAAATCTGTAGGGGGCGGTATTACAAAGGTGAAAATCCCCAAACACATTAAGACACTGAACTGGGAAGGGGGGAGGGGGACCCTATCAACTGGGTGGGAAGAAGGAAATGCCTACGTGCCTACTGGTGAAATTAAAGAATTTAATACAATTGGGATTGAGCACAAGTGGGTTCACTGCTATACCCTCCCAAAAAAGCCCAGCCCAATGAGGTCTGAGCAGGGTTGAAGAAGAAATGTGAGGTGAAGAGGATAAATGAAATGGTCATCCAGAATCCGAAAGCACTCCAGAGTACAACATTTTGTTGTAAAGGCCTACTTCTCTAAACTATGATTAATTTAAATAAGACGTCTTAAGTAACTATGTGTGAAGTTGGTCTGTCTAAAACAAACTGTAGTAATGTTAACCACAATTTGTTGATCTGAGCATGGCAAGCTGTGATCAAACAAAAGGAAAACCAAAATATTATAAGCTACTCCTTCCAGCAGCTAGGGGTGAAGGAAGGATAACTTAAGTTAGCTCAAGGCTTATTTCCTAATGGTTCGCATCACGCTAAACTATGTGTTAACATGACATGCAAACCTAGACGCTATAAACAACACAATGCAAAATAACTTATGTGTGATTAAATCCCACTAAAATGGACAAGCAATTTTATCTCACATGCAGCATGCCAAGTGTTTAATAGTTACGTTTAGAAATTAATACTTACATCATGAATAAGTTCTCCTTCCAAAAATTTGACCGGTTTTAAGGTGAGAAGATGGTCAAAGAGAAAGGTGTTAGGATCCTTTAATGCACGGACAATACACCTATTTAGGAAAGTAAAATGTGTGTAAGGAAGAAAAAATACATTTCTAGTTAATTTAATAGCTTTTTAAAAACCATTCTGCAAAAACAACCTCCAAATCAAAGAGTGTATTCCAAAAACACTTGAACAGTAATCAACATTTTACAAATACAATATAAACACATAGGGATAAGAGATAACAAACAAAAGCAGCATAAAAACTAATCAAGGTTGAGTGTTCTCTTTAAGAAGCCTGGGAAAATAAAAAAGGGATTTGCCTAACACTGAAAATGTTATGGGATGTTAGTGGAAACAAGTGATGTGGATATGTAACACCTATATATAAAAGCAAGCCTGCCCAATTGTCTTCTCCTTCCATGACACAATTAAATATGCATCTACATTTATCTACATAAGGGACGCGGGTGGCGTTGTGCGTTAAACCACAGAGCCTAGGGCTTGCTGATCAGAAGGTCAGCGGTTCAAATCCCCGCAACGGGCTGAGCTCCTGTTGCTTGGTCCCAGCTCCTGCCCACCTAGCAGTTTGAAAGCATGAAGTGCAAGTAGATAAATAGGTACCGCTCCGGCGGAAAGGTAAACAGCGTTTCTGTGTGCTGCTCTGGTTCGCCAGAAGCGGCTTTGTCATGCTGGCCACATGACCTGGAAGCTGTATGTCGGCTCACTCGGCCAGTAACGCGAGATGAGCGCCACAACCCCAGAGTCGGACACGACTGGACCTAATGGTCAGGGGTCCCTTTACCTTTTTACATTTAGGAATGCCTACCAAACTTTTAGGTCTATGTTTGCAGGAACATTCACTGAAAACAAAGGGCTATTCAGAACAAAATCTTTTCTCCGTGGTATCATTATCACAAAAAGGCGGAGAGTCTGGCTACCTAGCTGTGTGGCTGGCCATGAACCAACCCCAGACAACAGTTACATATATTTTATAGTAGTTGGCTTTCTGCTTCACAGATCAAGTAGACTTACAGTAAAGTATTAACTGCTTTTAATGCAAAATGGAGGGAACTGGAAACCAACAAAAAAAAATTGCAGATTGTTCTCCTTTCTATACCAAATATTACTTACTCCACATTCCTCCTGTACCTGCTCAGAGACACTTTTCCCCTGCCTGTTATACTTGCATGAACTGCATTTTAACCCTTCTCCCCACTACTTTCCACCATAATAATATATGACGCACTGCTGCTACTACCTGGAAGAACTACCAAAGCTGGTATTTCTCCCTACTTCCCTTATATAAAGCTTTCCAAACTGTCCCATTCATAACAAACCCAAACCAATGGCAGCTACAACAGGAGTCCAAACTAGAGTATGTTTTCTTTAATATTATGGCACATCTCCCTGCTTGAAAAAATCTATTCAGTGCATAACTTAAATAACCAACCAAACAAACAAACAAACAAACAAACATAACCCTAGCAGTAGAATTCATTTGAAAAAAAAAGACCTTAAAAACACATCTACATGGTTTGCACTTTTCTCTGGGGTCCCAATAAGTGGCAGAGCCAAGTGCCCTAACTCTACATCAGTACAAGTGCAGATCAACTATAAATTGGAAAGGCATTTTACACAGTCTCAGATAATGTTTAAAAAGGTCGATGATGTATTGAACTGGCATTTTCTACAAACACTAAGATCCAGACAGAAGCCAAAGAATTGCCATTTCATATGCACAGATTCTGCGTCCTGTGCAGAATTTGTAAAGGAATTGGGCAGGAAATGAACTTAACTCTGTCTTAGACATGTACTTCAACTGAACTTTTCTTCTACTCTAGACAAGAAGAATATTTTTATACCAACAGGTCTTGGCCGCCGCTAAAATACAAAAAAATAACACTTTGTAAAAATAAGAGGGTGATATTTAGGCATTCTAATGTGGGAGATATTTTGTACAGTTGTACCTTGGATCTCAAATGCCTTGCAACTCGAATGTTTTGGCTCCTGAACGTCGCAAACCCGGTAATGAGAGTTCTGGTTTGAGAATGTTTTCTGGAAGCCAAATGTCTGACGTGGCTTCCGATTGAGTGCAGGAAGCTCCTGAAGCCAATCAGAAGTTGTGCCTTGGTTGTCAAATGTTTTTGGAAGTCGAACGGACTTTTGGAATGGATTCCTTTCGACAACCAAGGTACGACTGTATTCAATTAAGAATCCCTGCACATCCCACACATTACCGGTTGTGCTCTCACCACCAGCAAAATGTTTTAGCAAAACCCCTTGCCATTTATCTACAAATCTGAAGTGGCAAGCAAAGTATTTGGAGAGTGGGGAGAGGAATAAGAACTAAGCATGTTTGGGACTGCATTTCTTGTTACTGAACCTTTCACTGACCAGTAATACATGAAACAATCCTAAATGTAGTTTGTAATGTTTACATTACCTGTGAGCATCAACTCTGGCTTGAGAAGCATTGTCCTCTGTGTAACTTCCCAGCAGCTCTACCATTACTTTTGCTGCATTATCACTGTGGGCAAGAAACAAACAGTACTTCCTTTTAAAATCATTTCAAAATGTAAAAACTTAGCATAAGGGGAGAACCGATGGATTAGAACAAAGACCTAACTAATCCAGCATCCTGTTCTCACAACCAGATGCACATGGGAAGCCCGTAGGGAGGAACCAAGTGTGACAGCTCTCTGCCACCCACACTTCAACAACAGGCATTCAAAGGTATATAATCTCCAATTCTCAAGTGGTTCGTAGCTTATGAACTTGCTTCAACCCCTGTCCAGGTCAGCAATTATAACAGGTGAAAATTGTATTGTGTGTGTGGGGGGGGGGTTGCTTTCCTGAACCCCACACATCAGCGGAGCACGTGTAAGCCCACTCCGCCCCAACCCACCCCCTTTTACAACCACTTCTGGGGTCGGTGTGATTGTTGCACGTCAGTTGGATGCGCCTAAGACGGTTGTTGCTTTTACTACATGCAGTAGTTCTGTTATAGCAATTTCCATAGCTTAATTGTACACTGTGTGAGTAAGTGCTTCTTATTGTTTCTCCTGAATGCTCCAACATTCAGATTCATTGGATGACCCCAAAATTCTAACTGCATGAGAAAGGGAGTATCAAAGGAGATGGCCAGATAGTTAAAGGCACCGTGAAGTTAGGATTCAAATGAAAAGTGCACTTGAAAGGATGTAGGAGTTTTGACTGTCAATGGTACCAAAGTGGTAAAACAGCTACGTAGTCATTCAGTCTCAGGGGTCTTTTTTTAAAAGTAGAACTTTACAGTTTATTTTATACTTTTAAACTGATAAATTACAGTACCTGCCAGTTACAGAATTTTCTCTCTTAGGTGGAAACATCTTTACACTACTTACTAGAACACATCTGGATACAATCATTAAAAAGCAAAGTAATGCTGAAAATTGTATGAAAATCAAGGAGCAGATATTATCAGGAGTGGGGAGGACTTCACTTTTCTGTTACTGAAATATCTACTCTCAATTACTACACTTATAGAGTACAATTTCTTACTTCCACTATCTTGCTCCTGAGAATGAATGTAATTGAAACGACACAATACTGATGAAGGGCAGGCTATAAATCTCTTGGATAAAAGGATAATAAAAGTCAAAGAAAAAAATGTTACTTTCAAAATTAGAGCATCTCATATTATGGGAGCAGTGCATTTATAAAATGGTGGGCTTGTTTTGCTTTTAATTGGCTTCTGAAAGAGGACAATAACATTAGGTTATAAAAGCAAAGTTTTTCATATAAAAATTAGCTTTATTTCCAACTATATTGTGTTTGTTATTACCACCACTTCAACCTTGAGGGTTTTCTTAAGACTAATCCCAATGTCAAGTGCCATGTTTCTGCATTTAGCACCGGTGATTCTCAAGACCCAAATAGAACAGCTTAGAAAAATAACATAATTTCATAATAAAAGACACACTATTCTTTAATCAAAAAAGGCATATCTCCATTTTTCTTAAAGCCCCAAAGTCTATTTTCTTTACTAGCACAGCCCTAGTGAGACCTTTGCTATTTTAAGATTTTGTACTGACAGCTAATCACTATCACCATCAAGTTTGACCTGGAAAAAAGTCTTATCAAGCAGTTCTGTAAAACTTCACTATAAAAAGAACAGAAGTTGGCTGGGGTGAGTTCTTGTGTTTTCTTTTCTTTTTTTAGTTTGCACTCAGAAGGGAAAAATCATCCACATTACGTTTCCAGTAAAAACTCCAGAAACATAACTGATTAATTGTGTGTGTCAATAAGAAAGTATAGTATATACCTATCTCACTTTTTGAACTCACTCCATATGGAGAAACTGGAGATCTGTTTCCTCTGTCTAAGATAACCCATCATTTTTGGAGTAGAGATCAGATGAATGCTCACCTGTTCTCCACCACTTGAGCAAGATAGATAGATAGATATTTATTATTACGGCCATTGGCCCATCACGCACGATTTTTCAAACAACATATGTATACTTAGCCTTGAGCAATAATTTCAATCAAACCCAACAGAGGAGAGAGACCCTTACCCCAAGAACACTCTACCCATCTTTCCCAATGTTCAGGTAGAGAGAAAAACCAATCTCCTTTTCACCTCACTTCCACCCCCATGAAACAAACATGGAGGTGGAGGAGGAGTGTGTTAAAAATTACTCCTTTCTACTCTATGATGGCTCAACAGTTTACAATCTAGCATTGAATACCAAAATAAAAATATTATTAAACATAAACTGTCATATGCAATCTAAGAATTATTATTTGTACCATTCAAATGAGAACAAGCAGCCCTTAATATTAAGCACACAATTAAACACAAGTCATACAAATTTAAAAACAATAATTGAAATGGTAAATATTTCGGTACTCTTCCCTTGCCTCAATGAATTGTGCCAAAAATTCTGGCATAGTATGTAGTCTCAGTTACCTCTTTTTGCAATCCACTAGTACATCATACAGCAGTCGAAGAAGGGTGTGCTTTTTCTCCGTGGTAAGATTCCAATCTGAAATCCATTTTCGAACCTATAGATTTGACACAGAAGGCAATGATTTTTACTACTGAGAAAAGAGGAAAGTTATTTCAAGTTCAATTTCTGAAAATGCAAATATTTTAAAAATCAGAAGAATGTGAAACTATGAAACTCTGTTCTGTGCCTTGCTCAGGAGCAGCAATCATTAATGGAAATTTCCCATCCATGTTTCACTTTTTCCTTAAGAGAATGGATACCCTCTGTCTTGGGACGCTGGAGTATAAGGCAGCACTCCAGACAGGCTTGCATAAAGCAAAACAACAACATGTTGGGGTTTTTTTTACAATCACAATTTGGGATTCCCTTAATCAAGAAGAGGTTCCTGATTATGCATTTTATTATGTAATTATTATGATGTATTTTGGTTTGTTGCAAATCTTATTAATTTTTTAAGGGATTCTTTGTTAATATGCAAATACTATTCAACTGCTTACCTGCTCCAGTTCAGTTGGAATGTACCGTATAGCTCCACAGCTGGAGGCTACTTTAAGGAGGCTGCAGTAGACTGTATACCTTGAAGGGGTATTCTTCTCCATGCCATGGAAAAGATTACTCAGTCTAAAGAATAATGACAAGTCAATTAATTTCCAACATTTGTAATGTATTAATGGACACACACTGCACATCTAATGTACACAGAAATAAATACAAGCATTTAAAATGTTTAAAATCATCACTTATGCCACTGTTAAGTACAACCAAGTTTCACTCAGGCTTTTAACAGTCTCATAACAACGGTATATTGTGTGGGCCAAAAAGGACTTCTGTGTATGCCAGTGTTTCTCAAACTTGGTTCCCCAGCTGTTGTTGGACTGCAAATCCCATCATTCCTAGCTAGCAGGACCAGAGGTTGGGGATGATGGGAGTTGTAGTCCAACAACAGCTGGGGAACAAAGTTTGAGAAACACTGGTGTATGCAATGCAGCCCTGCTCAATTCCTCCTGATTTTGCTGTCATGTGGCAGCCCCCTCCCACCATCCGTATGCTACAACACAAAATATACATCATTGCTCAGAAGCTGACAGGGCAGTAGAGGAAAAAGTCAGGAAAGCCCAACTGAGCAAGTAGAACCCTGCCTGATTTTCTCTGTAATTCATTGACATATTTTATTATTCCCGTTTAACTAATACATGCAGGAATATGAAAGTTGCATTATCAGATTCTAAATCATTGCTAATACTTGCCTCCAACAAGGACAACTGCCTGATCACCAGCAAACAATTTAACAGGCAAGTTAGAATTCCCTTGGGCTACATAATGACAACAGGTCAGTCATGCCTACCGGTAATTATCCATAGGATTTCTGAAGCTGTGTGCATTTTTGCAATGTATCACAAGGTTTAGGTTGTGCCTTATGTTTGCCTAAACAGCAGAAGAAAAAGTTTTTGCCTTAAGTAGGCAAAGGGGTCGTGCTCACCGCTTCATTGAGCAATGGCAGCAGGAAGAGGTGTAGAGCAGTAGGAGTGAGAATCTCAAGAGTGATTTTGTTGTACTCAAAAAGGGCAGGGACGACAATATGGCATAGAGAGGTCAGCATGGATGGAAGGAGTCCTCAAGCCTGGAGTATGTTGCTAATATCTATGAAACATGATTGTTGGGCTGAAAGGGAAGCTGTGCTACTTAACCCAAGCACTGGAAGGAGAGGGATTTAAAACTAGACATATCCAGTGTAGCATATATCCACATTTGCCTAACATTCCCTTTTAAAATGTGCCATACCTGTATTTGGCAGCACGTGGTGCAAAAAAACTGGTGGCTTCCAGAGCATCTATTTAAGTATTGTTTTTAATAAATTTGCTTAATCTGGTATGTAAATAAAATACTGAATAAAATCTATGTCTAACAAGTGTTTATTTACTTCGGTTCCACCTCTCTCTTCTCTTTTTCAGCAGTACAAAATTATTCCTACACATGCTTACTCAGAGGCGAGCTCCACAAATTCAGTAAGACTTTCTTCCTAGTTAATGCACATGGGACTGCAGCCAAAATCTCTAACAGTAGGTATGTTTTGTACCAGTGTACAATCTGCAGTACATCTGCAACTGGTTAAACTTGTAGTTCTTCTTAAATAAGAATGCACAGTGTTATGGCAAGTGGCTGCCTTTAACTAGTCCCAGAATGACAGAGGCAGCCTATTTCTTTGAATTCCACACTGTTCCCAGACCGCTGTTTCCAGTCCATCTAACTCAAAGCATTATTGTGGTGAGATCAGACTTAACTGTCCAGGAGTCCTTTACCTTTACCTTACAACTGACTGGAAGACACTAATGATTGGACATCAAGCCCAGACATAATTTGCTGACCCACCCAAAGATACTCTTAATACATTCTGCCAAAGATCCTGCTTCTCATGGAATAAGAATTGTGGTACAAGAGGTATTTATTCCATTCAATCACATTAAGTCACTTACAGCTGCAGTCTGAGTGATGGTCGTTCACCTTCCCGAAATTTGACCAATTTCTCACATAGACTTTCAATCAAGGCTTCTTGTTTGTCAGGTTCCAGAATAAGAAGCAGAGATACTACACTGTTCATCACACTTTCAACATCTATATTGAAAAACAAAAACAAATTTCTGTAATGAAAAATGTGACACTGAATTGTTCTTTGGTAAGACTGTCTCAGCTTTACATTGGGAAATGTAAATGTCAAGTTCTACCCAATTACTCCACACTATTCATAACAGTATGTTTATCACTTTCCACTTCAGTGTTCTTATTTTTCTAAATAAAAGCCTCACTCTAGCCTTTGACTTAGATTTCAGGTAACTGACAGGTAGGCAGCTGTGCCCACTTGTAAAACTTGGCCCCTTGTATACAATTATGCCCTAAAGGAGAACATCTCACTTTTCTAGAAGGCAGATAATTTAAAAGAAACTAGATCACAACCCTAGGTCAGATGCTTATCAATAGCTTCCTAAATTATGCAAACACCAACCTTTATCATCATCCCTCAGGCACACATCACATGCTTCAATGATCTGAGCCAAGTCAATGTGAAGTCCACCTTCAGAATTTTCTTCTGATATCTCCGCTCCCTTAGATTTCAGGTAAGCCCTTAGTTCTGCAGCCTTTTCAAAGGAAAAAAAGCATCTATAAAAATAACATCCTTTAATCATACTCCTCTTAATAATGTCATAAACATACACTTATGATCATCCTGTTTACTCTTTGTGACTCTATGCCGATGCTGTGTTAAATAGCTTAACTCCAAAGCTCTCACATCCCTCCTATCCATGTAATATATATACATTTAAGAATACGCTCTCTATTCTTCCTGAACCAGAACCACTGACACATACAAAGCAGGGGGAGAAGGAGTAAAGAAATAGGATCAGATCAGCCTCCAAGCAAAGCCCTTCATGGGGCCCTCTATATTATACAGCCTGTAACTTCTCGTTCGATACATGTTGACATCCAGAAATATTCATTTACCATCCTGTTGTTAAGCACAATCCCTGGGCGGTTAAGCGCCACTAGAGACAGCGGTGCTGATCCGGCGAGAAAGGCGTTCGGGCAACCAACCTCGCAGGACGAGCGTTTGCTAGCGAAGACACGGGGATGGGGATGGGGAGGGACGAGCAGGCGCAGAGAAGATTCAAGTCTAAAGACCGGACGAGGCCCCAGCTGGGCCTACGAAGCTGCTAAGAAGGAAAACCCCGCCAGCTTCGGCTTCCTTCACGGCAGAGGCTGGGAGCACTTAGCTTCTAAGCGGCGCTTCGTAGGGCGCGCGTGGAAACCGTGTATACGTGTGAATGAGGTTCCACGAGTGATTCCCCCCCCTCCTCCGTCCTCTCTAGCGGTGGCCTCCGGCACCTGAGGAGACAACAACTGCCCTCCTGCATTCGGGGAGGGGCAGGGACGGAGGGAAACCAGCAGCCGCTCCCCATCCTGACCTGGTCTTCCTCGGTTATATCGATAAAAGCCGGGACGCTCATGGCTACAGACGGCCTCTCTCGCTGCCCCGAGCACGCTCCCCGGCCGGAAAGGAAAGCAACCACTCCCAGTTACGCCGCTTCCGCTTCCGGGGCACAGCTGTCCTCGTCCTGCTCCTGGAACGGCAGCTCTGGAGTGCGCACGCGCACGCGCACACGCTTCAGCTGAGGCTGCCGCTAAACTCGCCTTAACTGGAAGAGTGCCAGCCCCCCCCAGGTGCGCATGCGCCGTTCGTGTGCCTCTCCTCGGATTGCTTGAAGGCAGCAGTTGTACCGGTCGCGATTCCTTGTGAATCAAAGGCTGGATGACGCGTCTTTCGCACCTGCTAACGAGCGCCGTAATCTCGAGTTGTGTGCGTGAAGAAGTGTGCATGCACACGAAAGCTCATACCAAGAACAAACTTAGTTGGTCTCTAAGGTGCTACTGGAAGGAATTTTTTATTTTATTTTGTTTTGTGTGCGTGCAGTCCGTGCAAGATAAGAACACAGGAAAGAGCTTTTCGGAACTCAGGGTAGCAGCAGCTATTAAGAACCCTAAGTTTTTCTCTGTGCTTGGTGCAAATGTGTTTGGGTTTTTTTTAAGAACAGTCACTGCCCTCCGGTGTACAGTTTGATAGTCCCAATTCTTAAAGCGAAACAGGAAAAAGGCAAATCGAGACGTTCACGGCTCACTCTTAAATGTTAGCATCGGTGAGGATAAGATAAAACCCCTTTACCAGTTCGCTAGGAAGCCCTGGAGTCCAATGGAATGCAGGAACCTCCAACACGTCATCAGAGACAACAAGGATGAATGGATCAGGAAGGTTTTTGTGGTGGAATGTGGCTGCTGGAAAAGTTCCTCCCCCAGCTCTTGAGGACTATAAACTGGAGAAGAAACTGAGCACATCAAGGGCTCAGACGGAATCCATTCTCCAACTATCACGTTGGAGATTATGATAACATTTTCACGAGGGCTACGTGTTCATCCTCTGCCTGGCAGGGGCTTCACTCTCCTCTTTATGATGTGAACTGCCTGCATGTACAGATTTAGAACTGATATAATATTGTCATTTCTGTGCTCTCTGTTATCCATGGGTGTTCCAGA
Organism: Lacerta agilis; assembly: GCF_009819535.1. Taxonomy (NCBI): domain Eukaryota; kingdom Metazoa; phylum Chordata; class Lepidosauria; order Squamata; family Lacertidae; genus Lacerta; species Lacerta agilis. The sequence goes on along the minus strand of NC_046312.1, from coordinate 63,133,840 downwards.
ATCTCTTCAGTGGATTAGCTGATGAAAGGCTTTTATGAGAAAATGCTTAAAGCCCGTGTTCACTTTGCCTTGCCTCCTGTGCCATCTGTTTTATTATTTACTTCATATACACTCAGCCGCTTAACTTAACACTTTACAAGATCACTTACAAAAATCTGAAACAATAAAACTTCATGTTAAAAAAGGAATAAAATCAGAATATGGACCTCAACCCTAGCAGCATGAAGTAGATGAAGCCCTCAACTTACACAGGGGTTACATTCTGTGGTCTGCACTTAAAGCTAAAATCGCGTATAGACAAAACACATTCAGTGCAATGGCGGGTGGGATTGCCAAAGTCTTTCCCCCTAAATACCTGCACGCTTTCCACTCCCTTTTTAATTTTTACAAACTTGTTTGCCAAGCATGTAAAGCTGAATGTGCACAAGTTAAATGTGCATAAATTGCAGGCTTACCGTAGCCAAAACCTCACCAGAGAATAAGCTACCAATGATAATGGACCAGAGCTGGCCCAGCCATGAGGCAGGTGAGGTTGCTGCTTCAGGTGGCATGTCTGTGGGTGCCCCACCGCCTCTGCCATCAGTGGTAAAGCACTGCTGCCGTTAGCACTGATTTTGGGTAAGATTTCACCCCCAAATAGTGAGAGATCTTGCAGAGTACAAAAGATCTCACAATCCCCCTGGCAGGGGAAGAAACCAAGAATAAAATATAAGTTACTGACATACTCTAAAGAAAGAGGTGACGTTTCCGTGCCAGATTTGAAGTTATATTATGAGGCATTCTGCCTCTGCTGGTTGCAGGATTGGATTTTATTAAAACAGATTTACTAGATTTGGAAGGTCATGGTAATAGGTTTGGGTGGCATGCATATTTATGGTATGATAAAACAAAAACACATAAAGGATTCCTGAACCACTTGGTAAGAAAATCAATATACCAGGTATGGGACAGATATAAAAACTTACTAGAGAGGAGAAACACCTTGGTGGCTCTCTCCGTTAGAAGCAATATCGGTTAAAAAATTAAATATATGAAGGGATTGGGCCACCTATAAAAGACCTGTTAATAGAGGCAGAAGACCAATTAAAACTGAGATGATTTGAAGATATAAGAAATACTAACAGATTGGTTACAGTATCATCAATTAAATGTTTTAAAAGTAGATTTTAAAAAAGGAATTGATACTGTGAGATCAAGGTTTGAAATAGATCTGGTGTAAAACAATGTGAAAGTGTTATAAAAAATGTACAAATTACTTTTGGAGTGGTATACCGAAGATGATGAAGTTAAAGCAGTGATGATTCACTGGGCTAGAGATTTTGGATATAATATTCAACTTTTACCTTTGGAAAAGTTATGGAAAGAGGGATTAAAATTACTGCATGTTGTTCGTTGAAAGATAATTATATGAAAATGATGTATTGTTGGTATCTAACTCTGAGTAAATTTGAAAAAATGTATAAAACTAGCTCAAATCTGTGTTGGAAATGTAAAGGGAAGGAGGGTACTTTTTACCACATGTGGTAGACAGGTACATTGGTAAAAGCTTTCTGGGAAATGATATATAATGAATTAAAGAAAATGTTTTAAAATACATTTACTAAAAAACCACAAGCTTTTCTGTTAGGTATAATGGGTGAAGAGATACCAAAATAAGACAAAAGACTTTTTATGTATGCAACGATGGCAGGGAGAATGCTACTAGCCCAGAGATGGAAGGAAGGAGAAGTATCAACAAAAGAAGAATGACAGACAAAGCTGATGGACTATGCTGAGATGGCAAAACTGATGGGGGAAATCAGAAACCAGGAAGATCAAGTATTCTTCAAAGACTGGAGTAAAGTGGTACCTCGGGTTACATATGCTTCAGGTTACATACGCTTCAGGTTACAGACTCCGCTAACCCAGAAATAACGCTTCAGGTTAAGAACTTTGCTTCAGGATAAGAACAGAAATCGTGCTCTGGCGGCGCAGCACCATTAGCTGAAGTGGTGCTTCAGGTTAAGAACAGTTTCAGGTTAAGAACGGACCTCCAGAACGAATTAAGTACGTAACCCGAGGTAGCACTGTAAATTCCTAATTTACTTAAAAGACCACTGTAAACAGTTAAAATCATTGGCAGGGATGTAATGACACTTGTAATGCGGAACTAACTATGGTAACTATGGATATATAACAGATGGATAATGGTAAAAGATGCAGAAAACCTTATCTTAAATACGGAACCGATGGAGGAAGGGGAGGAGGTCCGAAGGTTCAAAAGAATCTTTTATTTTAATGTTTAAAATGGTTAAAGTTAAAATGCATAAAATTATGTAAAACCAATAAAAAAGTTATAACTGCAAAAAAGCTCACACCAAATTGGCATGATCTTGCCCAAAATTGGCAACGATGGCAGTGCAACTTTTCTGCCAGTGGTGGATGGGGCAGGGCGTGCAGGCGGCAGAGCAGCCTGACTACATGGGTCAGACCAACTAACGTACTGAGAAAGTCCTATGGATGTCATGGAGGCCATGAATTCCTGACCTGGCCCATTGGAAGCAGGCTTGGTATGGATATTGAAGTCCCCCAACACTACCATGAAGGGGTTCTCTAGCACAACATCCAAGACTACCTCGCATGAAGGTTGTAGTGCAGCAGGGTGTATAGTATACTCCCTGTTCTGACACTAGCTAAACGTTGCAAAGAATCCCTTGAACCCAGACTCACTGTGGATAAGTCTCCTTGTGAGGGGGAAAGAATTTTGATGGATGATAGCAACTCCCTCTCTGACCTGGACCGGTGTTGCACCAAATATCAGGTGGACATTGCTGTGTTAGCATATGGCCATTCAGCTTATCTGCCCAGGTCTAAATTATAAATACCAATAAAAATGTAGAACATCAAATTCTGAAATAAAACGGGGTGGGGGGGGGAGAGACTCCCCTCCTCCTCTCTCCTTGACACATAATTCCCTTAACCAATCTCTACTTCACAGTAACAGAAAGCAAACAAACAAAGAGCAGATCCAATAATCCCAGGCAGAAACAACTCCACCTCTCACCTGCGATACTGCAAACACTTCGCCCTGTCTCTCTCCCAGGGAGATTCTGTCCAACTTCCCACTACAGGATCTCATTTTGAGTGGGGGAGGGAGGTCGCTTTGTTTTGTACTCTACCTTGCCTCCAGTGCTGCTGCTGAGTTTTGAACTGGATTTTCCTGCAATGGAAGGTCAATTCTGCTGCCAGGTGGGGCTGCGAGGAGATAAAAGTGGGGCAGAAGTCAATCAAAATCCACACACCAGCAGATAGCAATTTGGCCGGCGTTCCAGAGCTGTGCTCCAATGAGCCATCCTAAGCATCTGATAAAGCTTGGTCATGCCTAGCAGGGCTGTAACAGAAGCCCATCATGAGAACTGCCCCTGGTCCATCTTAACTTGTTATTGTCTATACTGACCAACAGCAGCTCTCCCAAGTTTCAGATAGGAGTCTTTCTCATCTGGAGGCACCAATAAATGAACTTGGGGTCTTTTTTCCAGGTGATGGGGCATGTCTGGAAAGCCTTCGGTTGCTTTTTGAATCTCTCAGCTGAGTTTTTAAAATGCTGCTACTTACACATAGGAGCCAACTCTGGGGGGCCAAGGTCCCGTCACCCCCTCCCAATAAAATATTTGAGGTGGTCCCCCCCAAAAGTTGATGGACATTACCATTCAAAAGGTGTGTGTTTTGTGTGTGTGTGTGTGCATTCGTGCACCACGTCATGTGCAGGGCAGCGCTTCCCCTCATTATTTTATTCAAGTTGGCATTCCTGTTACTTTGTCCTTGGAGTGTGGCCTCTGTATTCTCTATGGTTTGAAATGTGCCACCTAACAGTCAGACTCCCTCCAATCCTGCTAAAATAAGTTAGATTTGTCATCATTGGACCATGTGCTATGTCTGCACAATTTCCCAGTCTAGTATTTCTCTGATGTTATAGGATTGGGGAATTTCTCTTTCTCTCTTCATAGTTTAGGCCAATCTGTCACTTGAACAAAAATAGTGAGCAAGCAAGCACACACACACACACACACACACACACACAACCACAGCCTCTTCCCAGGCCACATAAAATTAATAGGTAACTTCTGCTATTAAATGTTAGTAGTAATACTAATATCATGATGATTTGACATCCCCAGAGCTTTGTGTCCTTAGACTTTTTCAAATAAATTTTATTTGGACTATGAATAAACTTGTTTTGTGGCTTTATGTAGCAGGTGTTTTCCTTAACTTTTTTTTGTGTGTGTGGAAGTTAGAGGAAATGAACCCTCTTTTATTTAAATTTCCTGAGATTAGAAGAAGAACACTTGCCAAACAATGCCTCTTCACTTCAAAACCTCTCCTCATAAATTATGTTCGGAGATCTTATTAAAAGTCCGTAAAAATTTCCTATTAAAAATAGTTGATTGCAGCCCAGATCATCGCAGCTTTTGTGCTTGCACTGAAATACCACAGCTGTCCTGAAGAAATATATTGTGAGACAAAAGGTTTTGTTTCCTTAGTAATAAATTATTTCTGTGGTATCCAAAGTAAGATAAAACTTTCACTTATGTTTGAGTGAAAGAAGATTCTAGTGATAACTTCAAATAATCTATAAAAAGAATATGAGAATGTAGATGTAGATAGCAAATTAAAATCAGACTTCCTTTATGTTTAGGAAAGCAATTACTTTTGAAGCCAGCCAAGATTATAACCATGGATAATGGAATAGCTTGCAAAAAAACAAAACAAAAAACCCATACAACTCTATAGCTTAAAAGTTAATATTTTCAACTCTAATCTCCAAAAACTATGAAACAGGAAACAAGAAATTGGCATTTGCTTCACACAAGCTACATGCCCTCCACAGTTATGACTTCCATGTAATATGTAATGAATACGCTTCATTCATTATGTTGGTAGTCTGTTGGTGCAAGAATGCAGGGCAGGAATGTATTGAATACACATTTGACTCTTTCATTACATAGATGCAACACTGGAAACCCTGATTAGCAATAGTTCCCCATAGAGTGCATATATGTGCTGTAATTCACATATATGATTTTGGCATGACAGTTTTAAAGCAGAATGAATAGTTTCCTATGTGTAGGGGCAATGGGAATTACTCATTTGCAAAGCAGTTCAATGTTAAATTGATTAATAGACCTGGGATTTCGTGATTATTGTAATAGAATATGTGAAGTATATAAATATGTGAAATGAATATTCTACTAGTCACCATTCTGAATCAAGATGGTCGACTAAAATGTGACTTGAGCATGTCTGTGCCCATTTTTTTGCATAGGTCTGGCTACCTCTTCAGATATTAACACAAAACACCTCATTTTGGCATGACGGGTCCAAACTCACAAATTACATTATCCAAAATCACTGTATTTAAAAACCACAAACTATTTTTTGTTTCTGAAAATTCCTGGGCAGTACTGGACACTCCCTACTGGTGTTAAATAAAGAGAGCACTGTTGTTGTTTTTTATTATGAGTTAAGTTTAATAAAATCCCTTAAAACTAGCAAGAAATAATAATAATAATAATAATAATAATAATAATAATAATAATAATAATAATAATTTATTTATACCCCGCCCATCTGGCTGGGTTTCACCAGCCACTCTAGGCGGCATCCAACAGAACATTAAAATGCAATAATCTATTAAACATTAAAAGCCTCCCTAAACAGGGCTGTCTTCAGATGTCTTCTATAGGTCTGGTAGTTGTTTTTTTCTTTGACATCTGATGGGAGGGCGTTCCACAGGGCGGGTGCCACTACCAAGAAGGCCCTCTGCCTGGTTCCCTGTAACTTGGCTTCTCGTAGTGAGGGAACTGTCAGAAGGCCCTTGGCACTGGACCTCAGTGTCCGGGCAGAATGATGGGGGTGGAGACGCTCCTTCAGGTATGCCACAAAATAGGTATGCCACAATATTTCTACAAAATATACTAATTGTTTGCATTTCCTTTCTTGTATGGTATTATGCACTGTGCATGCATGTGTCTGTGTGTACACAATAAGAATCTGAAATGCTTAAACTCTAAATGGATTGTGCCCTTTTTTGATATGTGATTCTGTATAGTGAAGTAGGAGAGCTGACAAAAACATCACATCTGGCAACCAATGCCTCCTAGAGCAAAATATACATCAAGAGGCTTTGTTTAATCAGAATCGAGTATACATTTCCAGTATTAACACTAAATACCGGTACATTACCTCTGGTAAATGAGCCACCATAGCTGCTAGAAGGCCGTGAAAATTTGTGTCCTGGCATTTTTAGACTCATCTACCCATGCACTATCTGAAACCAAAGGGGTGCATTGGTTGCCACTATTGGCATTATGTTCAGCTCTCCTACCTCACTAGTAACAGGGCTAAGATGTACCAAATATTATATGATTTGGGAATGCGCTCTCTCTCTCTCTTGTGCTTTTTTCCTAAAAAAATGTTTAGGGGTATACTCTCATTTTCCTACTCTTATTGAAATACTGCTCCTCAATGAGGCCAAACTTAGAATCACAAAATGTTTAGGGGTTTGCGTACCCCTGTGTACCCCCAGAAAAAAGCACTGTACACACACACACACGCACACACGCACACACGCACACACACACACGTACCTTGGTTCTCGAACTTAATCCATTCTGGAAGCCTGTTCGGCTCCTGAAACTGTTCAAATACCAAGGCGCGGCTTCCAATTGGCTGCAGGAGCTTCCTGCACTCAAGCTGAAGTGGTGTCGGACATTCAGCTTCCAAAAAACGTTCGCAAGCCAGAACATTTACTTCTGGGTTTGTGGCATTCAGGAACTGATTTGTTTGGCAACTAAGCCGTTCGGGAACCAAGGTACCATTGTATATATTCCCAAATCAAACATTGGCTGCAAAGTAAGGATGCTCCATCTCTGTAGAGCATTTCTAACATCAGCCACCCTTGTTTAAATATTTTAGAATTAAAGATCTACTACACTGCATATTCTACCTCCTGCAAACTTCAGTTCTTAAAGGTAAATAAATCACTTAAACAGGGTCACAAGAAATAAAGGCCAAGCTGGGTTCAGAGTTTACAGGTCTCTGCATTTATCAGGTAGAAATATGCTCCATTTCACAATTTCATAAGCTATCCTTTTATGAATAAAACATTAATCTTTGTTTGTCATTCTAAAACTCTTGATTTTTTCAAATGAAAGAATGAATGATGACACAGAATCAAGAAATTGTCTGAGCCCCCACCCCTTTTCAGGACCACCAAGACTTTCACATACGTTTTCAATTTCTGTAAGGATGTGATTATCTTGTGGGCATGTTTTACTCCTACAGCCTATACTGAGTATCAGTCAGCACAGTGTGCCCTTTTCTTTGAAAGATCAAGATAAGTTCAGGTTTACACTAAATCTGCTGTGTTAACTACTATTTGGTTCATGGCTGTCCACTTACTGTTTGAGTCTCAGGATTATTAGAACTTCTGTTGTCCAAAAAATTTGAGCCTCGGTTACCCAAATTAAAAATTAAGTTGTTCCAGTGGGAGAATATGCCCATGGCATTAACTTTTCTGATATTCTCATTCTCTAAACTTTTTGCATGTCTCCAACATATCCTTTGGTAGATGAATATTCTACAAATACAGTACATGTGTAGTACCCAGCCAGATGGGTGGGCTGTAAATAATAAAATTATTATTAATTATTACATTATCTGCTTCTCAGCCCAACTCCAACACCTGGAGAGTTTCACATGTTGTAGCAAATAAATATATTATATGTATAGAGACATGGCTGTAAATTGCACAAGGATATAGGACCAGTGCTCTGAGGAATTCCTATAGGACTCAATAGAGACCTGTGTTTCTGGACTGGATGAGGATGTGGGAAACACACAAATACCTCATTCCTGTCTGACCTTCCACTCCTGGACACACTACTTGGAACACTTGATTGTTCTTGAAGGCTTTATTCCAAAAATTCCTACACGGCTGAAACACAGGTCAAGTCACATGGTTGAGGAAGTCAAAGGAGAGCTCACAAGATATGTGTTGTAACGTGGGGATCGTGATTCAGCAAGTGATTTCTCCTCTGACATAGCAGGCAAGAGACAGCTTCTTCATGTAACACTCTTTATTCAGACAAACAAGACTGGGGAACTGAGGAGAGGGATGCTACATTTATAGGGACAGAAAGACTGGCTAGAAAGGATACATTTTGGAGGGAATAATCTCAAGCAATCACAAAGCTGCCTTTTGGTGGAAACCAATAAGACTGAGGATCCAAATGCAGCAACTTGAATGAACCAATAGTAGCTGTTCCTTCTGGAACAGGAAGGCAGTTACTTTCCCCTAATGTGAATACAGACAATAGTAATACAGATATTATAACCCTTGAATCAATACACAACACCATGCATCTAGGCACAGTCTAAAATGTCTCAACATCTCAGCATGCCCCTTATGCCCTCCTTTTGAAGAGCATAGGCATGTGCACATTTTGGTTCCTGAACTAGCTGCTGAGCAAGCAAGCGGCCACTCCTGTAGGTAGGCTGGGTCTGCTCACAATGGTACGTTCATTGGCACATACTTAGATACATGTTTACATGAATTATTTGAAAATTGGCAAATATTCTATATTAGTACCAACTACAATTTCAGTAGGTTGACTCTTAGTAGAACTTATTTGGTTACGATCCATTTTTTCCTTCAGCACAGCAGGAAGTCATCTCCTGTTCTGCTCATTTGATATGTCAGTTCTAATGGTAGCATATTCTTCTCATGTTAACGATGTATACTCCCCATATTAATGATGCACTCTACTTCCTTGGGATTGGGAACAGTTGGCAAAACTTATAGCCAAACCACATCTAATCTAAACATTATAGGATTTTGCTTTGGCTCTGTGTTTTCTCTTGCAAGAGAAAAACTTTTTGAAATGAGAGAAGACCAACAGGGACATTTGTTGAGAACTAAGCCAAGTACAATGCACTAGAATTTAATCTGAATGCAGCACAAGTCACCCTGCATTAAACCAGTATATCGTGTCCTTGTAGTTTTATGTAGCTGCATAGACTTGGACAGTAATTTAAGCGGCTTGCTTGTCCATGAACATGCTGTGAAATATATCTTGTGACACCAGCAAAGCCTCTGGAAAACTTTACATACAGGAGACATAAACAGTTTTCAAATGGGCACCATACATTACAAACTAAACATCTATCAAAAACAAAAATCTTCTTCTCCATGTGGAATGGAAGGCAAATAAAACCGAACATTTTGCTGGCAATGACCTTGCGTTAAATGTTACCAATGTGAAAGGATCTAAGAAGTTCTGCCTTTTAGTTTTCCTTTGGGCTAGCAGCCTGAAGTATTTCAAACCTTGTTAAAATTTAGATGTTTGCTATTCTAGGTTCTGAGTGTTCCATAAAAACCTAATGTGATTCTGAAGAAATCATAAAAATTCCCACAAATTGCAAGATGCAGCCAGAAACAATACATTTTTTTAACCATTTGGTTCATTGTAACAATGGGGTCTATGGTTGACTGGCTGAAAAGACCATATAATAGATAATCATTAGGGTGGCCAGACCTCTAGGACTGACCTAGAATCTCCAGATTTGCCTGCCCCTCTCCAGGTGCCTTAAAGAGTGCCTTTAATTGTTTTATTTACTTATTAAGAAGACTGTGTATGCAGCTTGCAAGCTTTAGTCATCAGGAGTGAACTGCAAATTATTGCATAGACTCTCTAAGGATCATAGGACCATCCCCTTTAACAAAGGTTTCTATCTTAACTTCCAACCATTGACATATTTGCTTTGTTTTTTAATTTGATTGGCATCCTCTCAGCAACTGTGGTTCATGCTTAATGTGTCATACTTAATGACATCACCAAGTACCCCCTCCCTCAATGTCATCATTTGGGCCCTGAAATCTCAGGGTTTGGGATGCTCCTGCAGTGGCAACCCTAATCATCATAGCAATTCAAAAATAATAAAATAATTTTAAAGACTTGTTTGGTTTGTTAATAGAAGGCTAGTCTGTCTTCTGTTCGCTATCTGCTATAATTTTTTATTAACTAATTTTTTTATAAATGGATAATCACTTGCTATAATCTTCAATCTGGTTTTTTTAAAAAATAAAATAAAAAAGTTGTCAAACCAAACTATGTCTCCTGTGTTGTTTTGAATGGCTAATACCAAATGAGTTATGGAATATATTGCTCATCTCAGCCTTTCTATTTAATGATCAGTTTAGTAGGTCATGTCACTTGGGGACTTGTGCTCCCTCAAAATAATGTACGCTTTTGAATAAACAAGTTTGTGTTCTTAATCTTCATATAGCAGTTGTAATCCTCCATGCACTCTTCTAAAACTATGAGTTAACAGATTAAAGTGATTTGGGTAAATATGGTGTTCCTTTTTATCATTTTAAGGCTTTTAGGGTTGTTGTTTTTTAAGATACACAGTTATTACAGTAAAGCATCTATAATTCCCCAGTGGTGGTAACCAATATACTATTATTATACAGTGGTGCCCCGCTAGACGAAAATAATTCGTTCTACGAGTTTTTTCGTAGAGCGAATTATTCGTCTAGCGAAGCGGCAATGGAGCGTGGAGGTTTTTGCGCTAAAAAAAAAAAATTCGTCTTGCGAAGCAGCCCCATTGACTTTTTCATCTTGCGGGGCAGCTTCCGCTAGACGAATGCCGTTCGTCTAGCGAGTTTTTCGTCTAGCGAGGCATTTGTCTAGTGGGGCACCACTGTACATGCTTCTGTCAATCTTCTCTCAAAAGTTCCAACTTCTTCAAGTCTTCTCGGATGAAAATACCTATTTTTCTCTAAATGCACAAGTATCTGTTTATGTGAAAATGGTTCTCAGGCTGATTCAGCATATATTACAGGCAGATGGTAGTTTAGCATCCTGTGTGGTTCTCACTGTTCCATTATCATTGCTTGGATGAAACCCAGTATATTAATATTCTAAATAAATGAACCATATATTTTATTGGTCAGTATTGTATTTAATTTATGTACCATCTCATTGAAAGAAAAAAAATGCAAGCCAACTTGTAACACCTAACATTAAAATATGAAATAATACAAAACAATAAAACCCAAAACAAAATAAAACAACTAGCAGACCTTGTTCAAGAGATTGTACACTGCTGGATTTCACTTTTCTTTTCACAACAGGAATCTATATATTTCACACACACATAGAAACAGCCCAAGAGATATCAGTAAAATATGCATGTTTGGGCCATATTAATATATTATTCATGCATGCCATTATTCAAGAACTGTCTCAAGAAGTCATATCATTACTGTCTTGTTTGACCACTAGTATACCCCTGTGAAATTCCCCTTTTCTTTATTTGAATTCAGTAAACATGGTAGTCTTGTGCATTGTCCACTTTTTCGACCTGTAATCAGGTGGCATGCTGAAGCAATTTAACTTAAAAAGCAGTTGTGGATTGGAAAACAAAATGACCGGATTTACAACGCTAGGGAGGGAAGTTCACTAAATAAAATGTCCCAGACTTTAAAGAGAGTTTTAATGGAAGTAGCCATTTTTATTGTCTTCAGTCCACTGAGCTTCTAGCTAGATTTTTGTTGTGGTGATCCCAGTGGTATAGTTGAAGTTTTTATGTCTGCTGCTCCCACCTTCCCATATCACAGAGAAAGGACTCTAATTAAAGTGTAATTAAATAGCTATGCATGCTCAGTGAACTGGCGGCTCTTGAAGAAACACATTCGATTGCACAGAACTGTGCCTTAGTTTGGGAAGCATCAGGAAAAGCCTGACAGACCTCATGTTTCTGGTCATTGCTGAATTCAGGCTCTGGTCTCCTGACATAATAAGCTTCTCAAGAGCAGTCTTTATCAAAAGGATTTCAAGAGCTCAGCTGTCTTGCTTTTATTACTACTAACAGCAGTAACGATGAGGATGGCCATTTGAGGGATAATATAAATCAATGGATGTGAAGGTTAATACTGTTGAATTTAAAATGGCTTCCCTTCTTAAACTGGTTTCTTGCCACCAATAAGAGCTGAAGACCCCTTGAAATCACTGAACACCATGACTGCTGTCTCTGCTTTTTCATAGGGATTTTAGTCCATCCATTGAAATGAACATGGCTCCAGTAATACCATATGTAACCCAAACCAACAGTATAGGAATCTGGCCATTAGTGTGGGAGCACCCAGTGCGCGTGCGCACACACACACACACACACACACACAGTAAATGGACAAAAGTACAAAGAACATGCATTACATCAGGAAAGGAAAGGAAGGAAGTCATTAGTGTCGGAGCACCCAGTGCATGCATATAGAGAGAGAGAGAGAGAGAGAGAGAGAGAGAGAGAGAGAGAGAGAAAAGATGGACAAAAGTACAAAGAACATGCATTACACCAGGAAAGGAAATGAAGGAAATCAGAGTTGGATTAACAATGAAACTGACCAGTCACCGTGCTAGATTCCAACTCCTACTTCACACATTAAACACTCGCTTCCGTTTGAGACTCAGGAAACACTGTGACAGGAAATGAGGCCACCAACGCAACTGACGATTCACCGTTTTAGAGAAAAAACTATAATTTTTTAGTTTCTTCTCCCATTAGATCCACAAAATGTTTAAGGGTATGCATATCCCAGGAGCCCCCAGAAAAAAAATACTGATGGCACCTATCCTTTGGAACTCTCTTTCATTACACAGCAGACAGGCACCGCCTCTCTTGTCTTTTCAGTACCTACTGAACACCTTCTTTTTTTTTAGCAAGCCTTTTGAGTAGAGATACCTATTCCAGTCTGTATCTGTGTTAGATCCGAAATTCTTTTTTTAACATAATTTTTAAAAAAATATATACAGTATATGGAATTGTTTTTATGAATGGCATTGTTTTTAATTGTTTGTATTGCTGGGGGTTTCTTTGCTGTGAAATCCCTTTGCAGTACAGTGGTACCTCGAGTTACAAATGCCTCAAGTTACAAACGCTTCAGGTTACAAACTCCGCTAACCTGGAAGAGTTACCTCGAGTTGAGAACTTTGCCCCAGGATGAGAACGGAAATCGTGTGCCGGCGGCGCAGCGGCAGCAAGAGGCCCCATTAGTGAAAGCACATCTCTAGTTAAGAACAGTTTCAGGTTAAGAACGGACCTCCGGAACGAATTAAGTTCGTAACTAGAGGTACCACTGTATTTTATGGGAATTATTTGTTTATTTTATTTTATTAAATTTGTATACCGCCCTCCATCCCGTAGATCTCAGTGTGGATAACAACACAAAAATACAAGATTTAGAAACAAACACACACAAAATTAATAAAAACAAAAACAAAAAGTCCTCACTGCCTCCCACAACACATTTATAAAAGCCATTTATAAAATGAATGACATAATGTATGCACAATCAATCCATAAACCTTCTTTGTGCCTCCTCTGGTTGCCACCTCCGCAATTTACCTGTGAAAAGTAGACATAACTGTCAGGATGTATGTGGGGCTGTTTCTCCTCACTCTCTGGCCTGAGAGGTGCCCTTAAGTGCTCAAATTACAGTGGCTTTGGGGGTAGACAGAGGGGCTATAGACTAGGGATGGGAGAGAAATTCAATGCAATTCACATTGAAAGGCGACCCTACCTAATTCACACTTTCTGAAACAATATGTGAACTGAAACACAGCTATTCTGTGAAATAGGAACTTCTCTGCATTTGAAAATGCAGTTCTCCAACCAAGTAATGTTTGCACAGAAATGTGTATATTCATGAATACCACATACAAAAATGCAATGCATTAGGGGAAATTGCCTTGCTGAAACGTGCAATGGCAAAAATTGTGTATAAAAATGTGTATATTAGCAGAAATTTGAGGTAAAATGCTGATGAATTTTCATGAGGACTTTTTAGAAAACAACAACCCACTAACTGATGGGAAAATGAGGAATTGAGAGGAACCCAAATTTTCAGAGTTCCCCATCCCTAGCTATGGCCCCCTTACCTTTTGTGCTGGATCCTTACCTGCTGTTTTTAGAATGCTAATGTAGTCAACGATTTAATTAAAATCGAGAGAAGTCAGGAGATGGGGCTTCTGGGCTTAATGAAGGGTTCCTCTACCCTTTCCCTCTCAGCATCCTTTTCCTCTGAGCACCAATCAGTCTGGTACACCCATACCTCCTGAAAACAAAATGTCTCCTCAGTCAGCCTTACACTTACTGGCTGAAACTTGTGTGCAGTGCTAATGGCTAATGGCATCTGGTTGGCCACTGTGAGAAAAGGATGCTGAACTAGATGTTTTGATCCAGCAGGGCTCTTCTTGTGTTTGGGTGTTGGAACGGTGAGTTGTGATGTGCTGTCTTGCAAGCTATACTGCTCTGAGAGAAAAGGAGCCATTTGTGGGATTCTTAATTGAAAAGTATATTTAAAGAAAAGTGGCCTAGCCATGTCAACAGGGCCACAAAAACCCTATTTCCAGATCATCAGCAGGGGTAAAAAATAAAAAAGGTGTGACAAGATGTGGTCCCAAACATAATCATTTCATATCAGAGGGCTTAACTTCCAAGCAAATATATCTATAATTTGAGTGGTTTCTTTGAAAAGTGTATTTTTGAGCAGATCACCTATTGAAGTGACCTAGCTGCAACGGCCCATAGCATGGTGTGGCTGTGCTGCTCACCTGACCTCTATCTGGCTGAGTTGCTGCAGCATACCAGTATGGAGGAGCAATGGCAAGGCTGGCGACCCAGCCCTCCTGCTGCTGCATTTGCACTGCACCAGCCTCAGTGCCAAGCTCCTCTCCATCCCAGTATACTGCAGCAAATCAGCCAGATGGAGGTCAGGCGTTTGGTAGATTCCCACCCCACTGACTGCTGCTGCTTAGCTGGATATGAGCAAATTTAAATTCAGATACCTATCTGGCTGCATAATCTGTTGTCCTCTAGGGTCTACAAAGCTAGATTTTGCCAATTGGATTTACATTTGTTCACTGAGCACTTTAATTATTCCTGGATTCTCGTTCATGCTCTTTAGAAAACAAGACACATGGGGCTCCTTAAAAATGGTTGTTTGTCTGCTCTCCACCTTCATTAATCTTATTTAGTTTCTGCATGATCACCACCGATGGGTTATGTTTTCTTTTCCAGAGTTCACAATTCTCCTGTTCAAATCTTTAATTTCCACTGCTACAACTCAATGTTTTAATGCCTTCCTGGATTCCAGGAGTGAGCATCATGAAGCATGTTGAATAAATTCTGAAATTTTATTCATTTTTCTTGTCCCCTGAATGATCTAGAACAAAGCCTGAAAATGCTAAAGCTGACATTCCTTTGTATTTACTTGTATGAAAAGAAAACTGAAATTTCATGCACGAATGTTGTGTTTGGCTAACAACGGATGGTTCCTATGAAGCCTATTTCCAGAGGTTATCATAAAGGCCAACATACTGGGTACATTAATTGTATATATAGGACTTCCGGCAGCTGTTAAGGAGATGGGCAAGATAAGATCAAAAGTGTATACAGGACCTGGAATATTGGTAGGATTGCCACCATTTTTTGAACCTGATCTACAGCAGTTTAGTATGTGATGCTTTTCTAGGATGCAGAACAGAGGAAGAATATTTTTTGCCTGCAGAATTTCTGTGAGTCAGGCTTCTGTTTTCAAGGGCACTGGGGAGGGTGGGGGAAGCAGAAGTGAGAGGGGAAATGGTCAAACTGAAGAAAATCCAGCAGCACACCATTGCCTGCTCATGCAGCTGTAGATGACTAGTAATTATGTGTGGGTATATTAAGAGCCAGATCTTGCTTAGGGTTAAGGGCTGGTACTAATAACAGGAGAAGGAGGAGAAGGTTCAGGAATGATCTGGATGTGACCTTTTGGCACGGGGACTCAGTAGAGATAAGGGAGATATGCTATTCAGTTCACATTTAAATGTGAACATCTAAACCTGCACTTTCCAAAGCAATATATAAACTGAAACCCAGCCATCCTCTGAAATTCACACTTCTCTGAATTTTGCAGCACAGTTCCCCCTCCAAGAAACATGTGCAGAATGCATAAAACCATCCGACCATTTCTCTCTCCCCCCCCCCAGGCACATTCATCCATTGTCTCCTGAGACAGACAGATGCCAGCTACAGCAGCATAAAAATGCACATATAAGAGCAAGTAGCATACAAAACCACATTATATTTGGGGTAATCGCTCTGCAAAAGACATGGGAATGTTGCAGACAAAAAAATGTGTATACTGGGGAGAATTCACACTAATTTTTTTAATGGGTTTTCATGAGGACTTTAAAACAAACAAACAAACAAATAAATCACAAACTGATGTGGAAATCTAGAGAACCAAACTTAAATTTGGAAATGTGAGAAACAGGAAAACTGACCCCTAGGAGTCAGTAGGAGCTTTCAGGGGCCACTTGGTCAGCTGCATACCTACTGGTGGCAGCGTTGCACCAACTAGGAGCTACAGCTAAGGGAGCATCTTCCCTTCCTCAGAGCCAAGTGAGCACAGATGTCCTTGTTTGCACAGAATACGACTACCTTTGGGTACTGTTGCACAAGCAGAAGTTTCCAGCTGCAGTTTTGGAGCTGCTGCAACACTGTAATAATAAAAAAACGATTGTGATAATAAAAACACACACGATTAGGGTAATCTTTAAACCA
Organism: Lacerta agilis; assembly: GCF_009819535.1. Taxonomy (NCBI): domain Eukaryota; kingdom Metazoa; phylum Chordata; class Lepidosauria; order Squamata; family Lacertidae; genus Lacerta; species Lacerta agilis. The sequence goes on along the minus strand of NC_046312.1, from coordinate 63,117,193 downwards.
GAAGCCAGAAGTCACATAGACTTACTCTGCTCTTCAACAATATTAGATCTGTTCAACAAGTGGAACGCACCACTTCAGACAGTGGCCCAGTTCACTCGTCATGCTAAGTGAAAGTATGACGAAGCATGAATGCACCACAGTGCGGATAATCCCAGGTAATATGGTGCTGGTGGTTTGACTGGGGGAGCCAGATCATGCAGGGCTGGTAGCAGTCTCAGACTGTTTTCCTATAGACCCATATGAGGCACCCCCAGTTGCTTCTGATTCAGTACTGTCCAACCATGAGGACAGAAGAGTTCTGGGGATTGGCACCCATGTTTTTCTAAGGGAAGAAGGGGAGAAAGCTTATTTCTAGACTGACTCTCCCAATTGTTGGTATACACAAAAAACAAGATTCATCCCTTATGCAGGGCATAGTCAAGCACCTTGTAGCATCTAATGACAGGGCTTTCTCTTCAACAAAGTAACATGATGCAACTTCTTCACAGAATAGCTCTTGTGGCTGCCTCCTATTATGGTAAGACACATCAATGATCTCCAAGATGTGGATGTTTTCATTCTCAAGCGTTTTTTCTCTCCAATTGTACATGATTAAATGCTTCTCTACTAAATAAATAAACAAATCACTCTACAGAGCAAATAGATGCAAGAGCGAAACATTTCTCCCTGACACGCTAGCTTTCTGCATGTGGTTTTTTTTTTAATGGAGGGTCTTTTGTCACATAAGTTCCCACTTGCAGACTGAAGCAGTACTGCCTGAAGATAGGTTTGCGTTGTTACCTGTTAACTGTGAGAGTTATGGCTAACTTTAGAGTTGCCATATTTCAAAAAGTAAAAACCAGGACCCCCCTAAATTGTTGAGCTTTTTAAAAGGAAAACCCAAGCTTTTATTGGCAGCCTTTGCTAACTTGCCCGATGTTCTTGGGGGGGGGGCAACTGCATTCTTGCCATACATGTCTCTCCAGGTACAATGGTTGTATTTAGCCCTCCCATAGGAAACCAGGAAGCTGCTTTATACTGACTCAGGCCATTGGTACATCTAGCTCAATACTGTGTACACTGGTTAGGCAGCAACTATCCAAAGATTCCAGGCAGGGAATAGCCTCAGCCTTACCTGGAGATGCTGGGAATTGAAACTGGGACCTTCTGTATCCAGAGCAGACACTTTACCACTGAGCTACAGCTGTTCCCCATGTCCACAGGTTGTTTTTTGCTTTTATATTTGCAAATGTTGCTGCTCTGGATGTCTCCTCCATAGCCAGCCTTCTGACCCACATGGGGTGGGCGAGCGGGGGATGAGGGGCGTGGCGCTGGAGCGGCGCAGGGCTTTGCGCGCCCTTCCCAACGCTCCAGCTGGGGCTCCGGAGGGCGGGCGGCTTGCAGCTCTCCCGTCGGCGCGCGAGCGCCCGCCCGCCTGTGGGGGCGGGGGCGGGTTGGTGAGGGACGGCCAGTATGCCGGCGGGCTCGCGGGGGCACCCCTGAGGAGCTCGGCGCCCTGGCGCACCGCGCCACCCAGCATCTATGACGAGATGGCCCTGTATGTACCCTTGAGTACCCTCTGAAAGAAAGCACTGTTGATACCCTTACAGAAACATAGTGAAAACTGGGGACTTGTCTAAAATATGGAACTAAGACAGAAATTATTAAACACAAAACCTCCTGCCTTTTAATCTCATGCCTAAACCAGACCCAGACTTCCTTTTCTTTAATGACCTAAAATACAATCACCTACTCTCCTATTTTTAAGCATGAATAAATTGAGCCCTGGTATGGGCGAATTTCTCAGTTTCCTGTTGTTGTCCAGCTAGGATATATCACTGATGCCATTTTAATATAGCTTTAAAATTAATTTTGTATTTATTGCAGTTGGTACTAAAATAATTATTTAGAATGAATACAACAGATGTCACAAATATTTTGACTGCCGGTTAATACTCTGACATGCAACCATTTTTCTTTTCCATTTAAAAAAGTGGGTGCTTTTTATTTTTAAGAGCTGAAGAACAGTAGGCCTACTGACAACTGAGCTTTGGGGCAAACGTAATTTTTCAAAACAAAAAACCTTCAGTGCTGCTTTTCCAACTGTCTTCCTCAAGGCAATAATAAGGCAATAATAAAATATGTGAAACAATATCAAACCAATAACATGCCATATGCAAAATATGAAGGTAAATTAACCAAGCAACAAACAAAAAGGCCCAGAAATCTGTGTTTAGGAGCCAGTGCTATAAGCTTTCCCACAGTGTAAACTATGGCTTAGGTCTAGATTACTGCAGTCATAAATCTCCAATCAATGGTGCTAGAGGAGCATTTGTGCTTCTTGCTGGTATCTGCTGGTTTCCTCTGGCAGGCAGCCGCCATTACTACAGAGGGCCCCACTATGACCATGGAAGGGAAGACATAAGGAATGCTACTGCCACTGGTGTTCCTTCAGCTGATAGTCAACACAGCACACTGAAACCAGGCAAGAAGAGAACAGAGTCAGCCACAGATCCTGAGCCATTCCATTCCAATCCGGGCATCTCAGCTGCGTCAACTTGGAACCAGCAGATCAAAAACACAGAACAAACTGCACTTTCCACCTTCTGCTTGTCCACGGGGCTTGGGATGTGGTGGTCAACCGTCAACCCACTACTCTGTACTGCTGCTTCCCAGCCAGGGTTAAAACTCATCTCTTAGTCCCGCTTAGAAGAGGCCCTCTGAAATAATGGGACTTGCAGCTAGTCCTACTAACTAACTTAGATACAGAGAAACAAGAGAAGAGGAGGAGATGGAGAAATTGCTGCCTCTTGATGCTTTGTTATTTATTGTTTTTTTCCATTATATTACCATTCATTTTTATTGAAAGGTAATTTGGTTATCGCTTTAATAGAACATCAGGATACAAATGATAAATTAAATACTGTAATTAAATTTAGACTAGGCCTGAATGGGGGGGGGAGAGATGATGCACAATTTGTGAAGCCAACAAAAGGTACATTTTGAGTCAAATCACCACCATATTTCATTGAAAGTAGATTATACATAACATCTGTGTAAAATGATAGATTATATAACAAAATTTTAAAATATATTACAAGGGAACAGTTTACCGGGCTGGAAGTTACCACGTAATGCTATGAATTTTAGTAAAACCAGGAAGGGACTTTCGTATTTCACTGACACAGAAATGAAAGTCCTCTCGATGGGTTTGATAACATTGTCTGTGAGCGTGGCCTGTGCATCTAAACAAATAAACAAATGAATGCATAAATATGTTTTGCATTGACCAAGAACCTATGGGGAATGCCTTGTGTCAACTGGATTTTGGATGGGCAGTGGTTTCCTTTTCTTTGCATAGCTTACATAGTCTTCTTGTTTCCCTTGGCTCTTAGGGAATGCTTTCCAGGGGTGGGCAGTAATAAATAAACTTCCTAGTGACTATTGCATTGGCCTCCTTCCAGATGTGAAGATTCTTGTTGTCCTTGTGGGTGCTAGGCAGCATCCAAAGGTTTATGGTCACTGTCACAGCCATCCGGCTATGATGCATTGCTTCCCTGTGCTATTATCCTGTCCTGTTAAGCCGATTCTCTTTATTGATGTCTTTATGTCGGGGCTGATCATGCATTGATAGCAAGCTGTGCAGGGCATCAATAAGTCTTTATACTCGCATTTGTTTCTGACATATGGACAGGTTCCTCCTAACCTTAGGCCTTTACGTCAACGAACATAATTATGAGTGCTGCTAAAGTGAAAGAAGAGGAGCTGATGAAAGGAGCTTCAAGAAATGTTGGAATGTGCACATGCGGCCATAAATTTTCAGAGAAGTACAGGGTTTGACCTGCAAATGCCCACTGCCCTTATCTGAAGGGTGAACGCTGCCCTTCTATACTGCCAATGGAAGGGCACCATTCAACCCAACCAGAATGGGAGGCAGCAACTTGCCATAAGTTTCTTCAGTGAACAGGATTGAGAATCAATGCAAACCAGGCTACGGAATGGATTCTGCCAGTCACTGTTACTTGCTGAACGCAGGTGGCGCTGTGGTCTAAACCACTGAGCCTCTTGGGCTTGCCAATCAGAAGGTCAGCGGTTTGAATCCCTATGATGGGGTGAGCTCCCAGCTCCTGCCAGTCTAGCAGTTCAAAAGCATGCCAGTGCAAGTAGATAAATAAGTACCGCTGCGGAGGTAAATGGTGTTTCCATGCGCTCTGGTTTCCGTCACCGTGTTATGTTGTGCCAGAAGCGGTTTAGTCATTCTGGCCACATGACCCGGAAAGCTGTCTGTGGACAAACACTGGCTCCCTTGGCCTGAAAGTGAGATGAATGCCGCACCCCATAGTTGCCTTTGACTGGACTTAACCGTCCAGGGGTCCTTTACCTTACCTTACTTTCTGGATCACACCAGTTGGTGTCTTTAAAGGTTAAATTACAAGCTCCCATAACTTAAATATCCCAGACCCACCAACTCTAGACAGAGTTGAGTGCTTCAGGCTGTGTTTCCCAAACTGAATGCTCTTAGAAAAGCTGGTGTGTGCCTTCATCAAACTAAGTCACCATGTTGAATGGATCCTCAACTCTATGCCCCTTGTAACAGAGAGGCCCTTTCCTCTTTGAGAATAGATGAACAGTGACACCATTCAGCAGGAAGGAGTCAAGAAGGACACACCGCACCAGAAGTCCAAGATGTAGTCTGTGAAGAATGCAAGAAAAACCCAAATAAATTAAATAGTAAAATATGGGAGCTGTTGAATGTGACTGAATTATCTATCAAACAGGCTGCAGAATAGGGATCTGTAGGTTGACACACTGAACAAATTCTTCACCAATGTTAATGCATTATTGCCTCCTGAAGGGGCACTCTTGTGCTATAGTGCAATGAAAGCAGGACAACACACACACACACCCCAACAACCCCAGGACATTGGTGGTATGAAAAGTTACAGGATTTCAGCTTTGCACCGACTGGAAAATGAATGTGCACCCGAAAGACACAAACAGTACTGAAAGTGGGATTGTGTATAATCGCACCAATGCCATTGTGAAATAAATGCACAATAAAAAACACACCTGGAAGGTTCCTAAGTCCTAGTTTAAAAATGTGTTTGGCCCTGGGAGACAGCAGTTTGGAAGCTGAAATGGGCAGAGGGAGAGAAAGCTGAAGGACAAACTAGGCATTACTTTAGTAGCATGCTTAGCAACCATGTATGAGTTTTAAAAATAAAACAAATGCTAGGTGTGCATTATAGTGTATGGGAAGGAAATGCTCCCCAGCTGCAATTAGTTTTTTGGAGGGAGAAGCTCCCATTTTCTAAGTCAAACTTTCGTGTAGAGTAGTGCTTTTTATCAGGAACACAGCTAAGAAGGGGAGGCATAAATCCACCCTACCCATGTGTAGTGGTCCCAGTGAAAAAAAACACCAAAAACCTCCCAGGATTGGTATTTAATCATTTTAAAAACTCCAGACATGATTGCTAATCACACCACTAAAGTAATGTCTGATTCAGCTTTGAGACTTCCTAGCTGGAGTTAGTGGGAAGTGAGGAGCGCAGACTTGGAAGCGGCTGCAAAAGTATCTCTCTGTGAATCCATCGCAAGATGTGCTGCCTGCCTATTGGCGTGTGCTTGCCTTCTCCATGCTCTCTTGCATACTGGTTAATAAAACAGATATTACGAATATGTCATAAATCTCCATTCCTCTTTCACCCAAAGAAAACCCGGCAGTGTTGCCGCTGGAAAGTCTCATGTTACATCAGTATCTTTGGGCGGGGGGTGTATGTGTGAAGTGTCCTTCCAATTTGAATTCAAGGTAAAGAAAAATAAAGAGGCCAAAGCATCAAAAGTTTGGGAAGTATCACTTTGGGGATACTGCCATTTTAATGCATGGGAAAAAATGTGGCATTGGATGTTTGTGAAACTTATCTAAAAGCTTTAGGTTCTCTCCAAATGAAAAATCCAAAGAAGCAAGTTTTTTGACAGCTTGGGCAGGATAGCAGAACAGGTCTAGTCCAGTAAATATATTTTGTATCTCACTGTTTGTATAGTAGCCTTGGAGAATACCTAATAATTTTGACTTCAGCTTATATACAAAGCTCTTAAATAAATAACATCTGGGAGCAGAGCAGTTTGGTTAATTATAGCACTTTTTAGAGCATCTTCACTTCCTTGCAATCTGCTTAGAAATTTGTTACCTGGGATTTGAAAAGTGACAGAAAATTGCTTCATAGGAGCAACAGGAATTTAAGTAACCAAAAGAAGTCCCGATCTGCCTTGTAGCCCCTTCCAGGCAAAAAGTTCCATTAACTACACAAGGAGTTTTGCCTGCTGGAAGAATCAAGTCCTGGGCTTTTAACTGGCAGTAGGACTTGTGAAGTTAAGCAGTAGGAGGATCTGCTCTTCATCAGCTCTGACATCCAGTAGATGTCATTGCAACCGACAGGGATTATCCGTCAAAGAATTTGGGGGATATTTGTCAAAATGTGGGGCGGGGAGAGGAAGCCCAAGTTGAAATGCATTATTTTAAAGGAAGAAATCTGTGTGTACTGTTGTCATGGCTATAAAGGATGACTTTGCTAACACTGCAACTTATCCATGATTGTTTCTCATCATTTTATCCATCCTGCTGAAGATGTGCATATACACTTTAGGGAGGACAAGAAGAACAATAAGATGAGCACATTTTAAAATCCCACCGTGCAGCAGAGAAAGTGCAAACAGGAAGTGCTGATCTATAAAAAGAATGGTGAAAATATGGATTCAGATTGTCGATCTGTAGTGCATTGGATATGATTGGCCTGTTCTGAAAGCACAGAGTAAAAAAGTACCTAGCTGCTCAGTTGGCATTGACCTTTGATAGAGTTTTCTCAGTGGTGGTTGCCCATTTGTGGAATGCCCTCTCTGGTGAGCTGCACCTGTCTCCCTCCTCGACTTTTAGGAGGAATTTTTAAACATTCCTGTTTACTCAGACATTTAATAACGGGCACTGTTCTTGGCAACCATGAAATCATTGGCTAAGAGAATGTTATTGTTTTAACTGCTTTTAGGACATAAATACACATATAAAATTTATGTGTTGGCTGCCCTGGGCTCTTTTGGGAGGAAGAGTAAAATATTAATTGAAATCACCATCATCATCATTTGGAAGTTTAACTGCTTTCCAGTTAAGAAGACTCTCATATGGATATGTTTACATACCTGCAACATCTTGGATACAGGTCCCAAACGACTTCCAGGTTGGAAGAGGAAGTGATGAGGGAACAAGCATCCTATGATTTCTTAAAGACCCTTGCCATTTTCCATTCATGCTCTGGAGCTGGGAAATGTCTACCCTTGTATTTTACACTAGGAAAGGAAAGAAATGTGGAGATGAGCTGTGTGGGGAATAGTGTTGATAGATCCTGGTCCACAGACAGCAATTGTTGTGTTAACTGTTCCAGTGCAACAAGACATTATTTAGGAATGGTGACTGACTCCCACACAGATGCTGCCTTGGTCCATTCTTCAGCTTCTACCCCCTGCATTCTGTATTACAGGCATGTCCAAAGTCTGTTTCGGGGGCCTAACCCGCCGGTCAATTTAATCTGGTCCCCGCGGCAGTATATGTCCTGGGGTAAAATCCTAAAAAATGCTCAGCAACTTCAATCCTAAAAAAAAGCTCAACAACTTCAGTCGACCCTCATACATGTTCAAATCTGGTCCTCTTTGAAAAAAGTTTGGGCACCCCTGCTGTAGTAAGTAGGCCTCCAGTTTTGTTTTACAGCACATATCAGAGGAGTAATATGGAATAATTAGTTAACAATAACGATGCATTCAATAAAAATCTGGAATAATTTGTTCTGAAGCTAATTTAGGAACAACACTCTGCACCTAGCTGTACATTGAAAGAGTGACAAAATTCCATCTTTTTACAGCTCTTTAACATCCTGAACGTGAAGAATGAGGACAGCTGAACAGATTAATGGGCATTTCTTACTTGCTTGAAAGGATACATTCTACTGGCTCCACATTAAAACCATATTAACTTTGTGTATGCATTCCCTAAACTAAAACAGTTCATGCCAGATTCTTTACTTTCTAACCAAGCTAAGCAAGGCTTTGTCTTATGAAATATAGGGTGGATGGCAATTATCCCACTGAAACCATGTATGTTCCACAGATTGCATAGGTCTTTCCTATCTAACTGATAATGAGAATTTGTATTCTACAAAAGCTTTTAACTAACTAAAATAGGAGTCAGTTTAATTTATAAAGGGTGGACTGGAAATCTTTCATGTGCTGCTTGTCCAAGCCAGTGTTCTGCCTATAATGATCAATAGTCTAACTCCTAAAATTTAAGGCACTGGCCTGATAAGTCTAATCCTGACTTTTAACTAAGATAACTGCTCTAAGCACAGGAGATAAGCACACTGGAGGATCTCCTTTCTACGTTGCAAAGATTATTTGTAAGATTAAGTTGACCTCATGACCCTGTCTTACACCCTTGGCTTAAAGAATTAAGTTTCTTCCTATAGAAGATGAGAGGAATTGGTAGCAGATCTGCTCTAGCACATGATTGTCAAATGACAGATGATAGCAGATAGAGACAACATGAAATAATCTAAGTAACCAGTAAATTTGCCTTTGCAATAAGATGCATTTAAAAAGTTAAATAACAATAACACTGTATAATCTATGTTGCTAATTGAGCGTGTTATAAATATGTTTTTCATATTAGAACTTAGCCCCATGCATGCAAAAAGAAAATTAAATTACCAGCTATTAGCAGGTAGTTAGCTGATTTTCTGTTTGCTACTGAACCTATTGAATACTTTCTTTCTTCACATGTGCTTTTATAATTGTCAACACATACATACAGTTGCACAAGTTCCCATGAGCATGTTTGTTTTGTAAGTATGCCCAAATCACAGCATAGGATAGCATCAATGCCATCTTTATCCCTGTTTCTGAAAATTCATTCATGAATTGGGACACGTTATCGGTGCGTGTCAAATATCGTTTCTTGTTTGTTTGTTTCTCTGTCTGTCTCATACTTATATCCTGCCCTTCCTCTCAATGGCACAGGGCAGCTAACAAAAACATTTTATTGATAGCAAAGGGGTGGGTGCCTTACTACTCCCAAACAATACTATTATGGGATTGAGTCTCTCTCTTTCTCTCTCTCTCTCTCTCTCTCTCTCTCTCTCACACACACACACACACACGGGTTGCCATATTTCAAAAAGTGAAAATCTGGACACAAATGTTTTGGCCAAAGTCATAAAGAAAATTTATGTTTTTGAGCCATTTTTCAGGAAAATTGGCAAAAACAACACTGCCAACATGCAGCTTTTCCTGTACACCTCTCCAATTTCTGCCCAGGCACTACTTCGGACTGCAGTATTCTGGGTTTGTCCGGGAAATTCTGGACTTATGGCAACCCTAATATATATACAGTCATACCTTGGAGGGCACAAGGAGAAGGGGACGACAGAGGATGAGATGGTTGGACAGTGTTCTCGAAGCGACTAGCATGAGTTTGGCCAAACTGTGGGAGGCGGTGAAAGATAGGCGTGCCTGGCGTGCTCTGGTCCATGGGGTCATGAAGAGTCGGACACAACTGAACAACAACAACAACAACAACCACCACCACCTTGGTTCTTGAACATAATCCATTCCGGAAGTCCGTTCAACTTCCGAAAAACGTTCAAAAACCAGAACACACTTACTTCCAGGTTTTCGGTATTCGGGAGCCAAAACATATGAGTACCAAAGCATTCAAGAATCAAGATACGAATGTATATTTATTAGGGTTGCCATAAGTCCAGAATTTCCTGGACAAACCCGGTATGTGTGTGTGTCGTTGTATTTGGATAAATAAACCATAAATAAACCACACACACATAAATAAACCATATATTATAAAGACACCACAGTCTCCGCTGTCTCTTATTCCGAGGAGACTGCACCTGGAACCCCTGGAATCTTGCAGCAGTCGGAGATTGGGGTAGCTTGCAATACTACATTGGAAACAAATATATGCAGTAGTAGCTTGACAGCAAATTTTAAAGTGAAGAGGGGTGTGTGTGTGTGTGACTAGATGTAGGAGAGGGATGTTTAGCCCTTTCTTTTTCTGCTACATCCTTACCTTACTTGAAATTGTTCCCCAAGCAACTTTCCCCCCATGGGGTTCTAAACCCTCTGAAGCAAGCACCTGAAATTCCACAATGGAAAAGCCAGGCAGGGTATATGCGATTTTGAAACCAGGAAACAGAAGACAGAAAAGTGTTGAGTGTTTTTCCGCTCCAAATTTTCCCATCTGGAAATGGCTTTTCCAGTTTGAAAAGCAACATCAAGCTAACATTGCATGCATTTACATGCAACATGTAGCTTTGCCCTTCATATGCTTTTGAAGTACATTTCTATAAGAATTCTATCATCTGATGTCCTGGAATGTACTTACACGGTCTTTGTTCCTGAGATTGGGACCCATAGACCAAACACTTTTGTTGTACAATCAATATAGAGCAGGTGTTGGTTAAAAGAAAACACCAACTCATACATACAGAGAAGACTATCAAAGGAGAAGCTATTTTTTCCAGTAAGTATTTAGTCTGACCTTGATCGTGTTAACACTAGCATCAGAAGCAAAATATTCCATTTTTGGAATCCTATGTCCTTTGCCTCTGATATTTAATGTTCCTATGCAGTCATAAGTTCATATAAGTTTCCATTACTGCCCCCACCATCCTTCTGTTGCTAATTTGAATGGTGACAGACTAATCTGGCAAGAGATAGGCTAATGCAACTTGTTTAAATTTAAAAGAGAATTTCTAGCTGTGGTGGCAGAATGCTGCCAACACTATCCTAGGCCACCTCATTCAGAATGTCTCTGAGGAAAGGCCCCCTTTCTAACAGCAAGGCAGATACAATGGGAAGGCGTAAGGAGAGAGCCTGCTTATGTGGTGGCAAAATACTTTAAAAGGTGGGTTACAGGTAGGTAGCCGTGTTGGTCTGCCATAGTCAAAACAAAATAAAATAAAAAATTCCTTCCAGTAGCACCTTAGAGACCAACTAAGTTTGTTCTTGGTATGAGCTTTCGTGTGCATGCACACAAATAAGAATGAGGGAGAGGAGGGGGGATGAGGTCAAGGGGAAAGGAGGAAAGAGGAGCAGAGATGGCCGAACCAACCTATTTGGGCAGCGCAATGTCTGACGCCACCCTTGTATCTGAAGCAAAACCAAAATGGCCTCAATTTTGCTAGGACAAACACTTTGACAAGGCTTGATACACCATTCAGACACTAATTCCTGAATTCTCCCCCCTGCCCACTGCTCAGGATGCTGCCTGAAATAGGTTGCTTTATTCTGTCACATGGCAGGGCTAGTCCTATAGGGTGGAGCTATGCAAATGAAGATGTAGGTCTGTACCTCTGGTGGGAAACCTTTGACCCTCCAGGTGCTTTTGGACTCCAACTTCTACCAGCCCCAGCCAGCATGGACCAATGACCAAGGATGAGTCTATCAACCTCTGAAAGGCCTCAGGTGACCCACTGTTGGTCTACACAGAGATGGGCAGGCTAGTGAGCCTGCAAAGCCTGCATTCAAACCTTGCATCCTCCCTCTCGTAATGTCGATGAACAGATGGTGAATGAGGTTTGCTGAGGAGTGATAAAGTCCACTCCAGATTATTTCATTTCAATTTTTTTCCCACATTCATCACTGAGCTTAAAGTTCCAGTATAACGTTACGGGAGTGCAGAAAACATGTAATCGACTTTCATCACTCCTCAACTCCCACCAAGGTCACTGAGGAGTTTCACAATTAGATTCAGTGGGAGCAGTGTAGAGCCAACACTGATTTCCCCTCCTTGAAGAATGATTTTATAAATCCTTGCCATAACACCAGCGGACACATTCTGGTGGAAATAGCAAAGATTAGTAGAAAGAAATTCATTGAATTGGAAGGAGTTTGCAAAAATCCAGTTACCGGTACATTTTTAGATGGAGTCCTATTTAGATGGCCAACACTTTGTCATTTAGTACCTGCTATCCAATAAGATAAGCAAGTTAGAAGAAAATGAAAAAGATGGCAACAGGTAGTTAATACTAGTATCAAGATTTGGTTTAAAATATGCAACATACAGCAAAAACAAAAGAAGTTGGAACAAAGCTTCAGAATTATTATTATTTTGTCAACAGTAAAGAAAATACAAAAATAAATTCTTGCCTGAAAGCTTTAAAAGGATAGGTTTGGAATGTTATCTGAAAGTACATTGCAATCTCTGAGTTTGTAGGCAATGCACAGATAAAGCACTTTGTTTATATATTACCCACAGCCATGTAAAATGGCTTGCCTAATTGATGTGCTAGCAATATTTATCTTGGGTTCTGAGGACTGACATATCAGTTTAATTAGTCAGTTGCTTTCTCGTCATCCAGTCTGCTAACTTGCAGAATTTACACACAAGCATAATTGTCTGGGTGTTAAGAATTCACAACTGGATTTCCCAACTATCTTGCTGAGACACAGGGAGAAGTAGTAGTGAGGCTACCACAAAATATTTCCTCCAGATGTATTGTTTATTGAGCATTTGCCCGGATTTGCTTGCACACAGCTTAGGCAGAGGTTAAGTGAGGTCTGGCCCTTACTGAACATTCATCTTGATCCATTTGCAGAGAAGTTAGATGACAAGAAGCATTCATCCTGATTTGTGGCTGTATACAGTGGTTATACGTCTTCCCATTAATTGTTTATCCCACACTTTTTAGCGCATTTTCCATTCAGCTTATTAACCACAAATAGTCCTTTAAAGGGGAGAATTTGTTGTACCAGAGGTCTTTCAGCTAATTTAATTGTGTAAACCAGGGGTCAGCAAACTTTTTCAGCAGGGGACCAGTCCACTGTCCCTCAGACCTTGTAGGGCGCTGGACTATATTTTGAAAAAATATATATGAACGAATTCCTATGCCCCACAAATAACCCAGAGATGCATTTTAAATAAAATGACACATTCTACTCATGTAAAAACACGCTGATTCCCGGACCATCCGCGGGCCACATTTAGAAGGCGATTGGGCCGCATCCGGCCCCTGGGCCTTAGTTTGGGGACCCCTGGTGTAAACCTAAATTCCCCATTTCAGACAAGCTGTTTAGATTAGCAGCTGAATTTTATTTGGACTCTGTGTTGTATAATTAATTACTTAGATAAGCGGCAGCAGACTGGACTGCTTTCGGACGCTTACGATCTGGGTCCACGCGCTTCCTCCTGTGCATTCAACTCACAGTTCAAAGCAGAGCAGTTCTTCGTGTAGCAGAGCAGAGCAGCGCAGCTTAGTCCCTAAGAATGATGCTTCTGGAGTCTGTAGTCTTTTGTCTACAAACTACGTTTATTCAAGAACTATTTACAGCTTAGCCTGGAGCACACTCCTGCAACATGGTGCTCAGACAAACGAAACCGGAAAAAAAGTAACACAGCAACTGGTAACTGGTAACTGGTACATCAGCATATATCCAGTGAGGGACGTCACATCCTTGCCAGGCTTAACCCTGTGTTAACCTGTATGTACAACACTCTGTGGATGGGGCAGTGTCCTCCTGAGAGCAGCAAGCTAGTTTAGGGGGCACAGGCAGGCTGTCTCCCAAGACCTTACCACTATTCCCTGTTCTCCAGCATCTGCTACCCTCTGCACTTTGCCGATTGGCAGGGCTGGCCCTGTCAATGGGCCAACTCCTTGCTGCTCTCAGCACTGCCCATTCACTTTCCCTCTCCCATTGGCCCCATGCACACTGCTGCCTAGATGCACAGATAGCGGCAGCGGCTCCTCCTCCTCCTTGCTGTTCTCACTGCTTGATCACTCAATGAACACAGGCAGAGAGGCAGCAACAAGTAAGAGAGGGAATGCGACCAGATTGCTCCAGAGGTTGGCAGCAGGAGCAGACTGCAGTAATCTTCTGTAATGTGGCGCCTTGAGCAAGACCAAAATTTGGTGCCCCCAAATGGATCATTTCAGTTTTGCCCCCCACCTCCTTCCAATGGGATCATTGGAGTGACCAAAGCTTCCTTCATGGATTTAAGTGCTAAATTCAAGTACTAACTACAGATAAGAATGCTTCAGTTAAAAATGAAGACCAGGCACTGATTCTGAAGGGAAAGAAAATGTAGGAAGCAGTTGGTGCTCTCCCCTTTCCTAGTACACAGTTGCTACAATAGTTTTTCCTAGTTTTTGCTGTTGGCATGACTGCACATTGCTGAACCAGTATTCACTAGTATGCCTCAGAAGGAGCGGTCTAATTTTTATGAACTTTTCAGTGGGGTTCTGTCTCACTCTGAACACATCATTTCTGGCAATAAAAGAGGCTTGTGATGACAGTGGAAGGGATTGCTGTTTGCAGGCATACACTGACCATTTGGAAGAAGTTCAGCCTTGTTTTCTCACTCTGTTCCTAAAAATAAGCAGATTCTTGGAGATCAGAGAAGAGATGCAAAGTAACATTCCAAAACTGTGCAGTGGGGGGGGGGGGGAAGTTTTATATGCTTTTCTGGTGCTAAAACGTGTGGAAGACAGATGTGCCGCTAAAGGTAAAAAGATTAGGGCAATAACTGGAAGCAATAAATTTTCATTTTATATCCTAATCTCTTACATTGTGCTTGTTATTCCCAACTGGAGATGCGGAGCTCCACCAGTCAGTTATGGGATCATTGCGGGTGGGCAAGTACCCAACTTCCACAACACTGTTGGGGAACAATGACATGCTAGAAGGGGCTAAATTCTGCCTGGCAGATTGAAGGTGTGCAACACTCAATTGCAGTATCCCTTTATGGAACATTTTGGGGAGTGTTATTCATTAATTAAATAAATATACAAATTGCCTTTCCCCAAAGACTTCAGGTCAGAGTACATATTCCAAGGTCTTTGTTCTTCTGTGTCCCACTCCACCCTTTTTATCCTGAGAATACCACTTTTCAAGCATTATGGAGGTAAAAGGGAACATTCATACAGTGGAGCTATGGGGCTACTGCTGCACAAATTCTCTGTGCCTTTTCCATGATGAAGGTTCCCTGCATTATTGAGAATCATTAAAACCCTACTACACTGTGGGCCAGAATAATGGGAAATGGTGTTGAAGTTGGAAGGGTGTGTCCTAAATGAGGGCATGGCTGGCTGGCACTCTCAAAACAGAAGCACTTCTGCTAGGAAGTGAGGAATCGCTGCAACAGTTTGTTGCCAGTCCCATTTTGTTCCATAAACAAATTGTGGCCGGCGTACATAGTTTTATCTCAGATAATACTAAACAGGTTACCAATAGGCTAATTTTTGTGTGACACATAGGCGCCAACTCCTAGCAGCTGAGGGGACTTCAGTCACCCCCTAAAATATTTGAGGGGGCCGGGGTCCCTAAATTTGATGGGCACTGCAATTCAAATGGTGTGCATGCACTGTGTCATGTGATCTCGATTATGTGGGGCAAGGCTTATCTGGGGCCCCTCAATATTTTATTCAAGCTGGCACCCCTTGTGTGACATACTGAGATTTTGGGTTCCACTGGGTGGAATTCAACACCATGCTAATTTGATCATTCCGTCCTAAACCACCCCACCCCTGTGCCCTGTCTTAGAGGTTTTCCTGATCCCCCAGAACTGACTAGGGAGAGGAAAGCAGAGGCAAAGCCGCAACGCACTTGTACTGTTGGCTCCTGTAGTGTAACTATTTAGTTGTATCCAGTCCATGGCCTCTTAACTGGTTCATTCATGTTTTGTTTTGTTTTTGCTTAGCTAAAACAAAGGGAGGGGCAAATCTAAAGAGTTTACATGGAACCCTTGAATTCAACAGCAATTGAATTAAAGGAATTTGGCTTTGTCTCCAGTGTGAAGCATTACTAGTGAGCTCACTGTTTTAATAGAAATCCAGGGTTAACACAGATTTCCTGTGTCCTTCCAGGTGCCCACATTTTCCTTTTCCAAGAGATAATGATAATGCTCATTATGTCTGCTTTCAGAGAGGCCCCCTGCTTGTGAGGGAAATATGTAATGTAAAAGTATACAGTGCATTGCACTGCCTGCCACAGTCCCATAGCCTCTGGTTATCCTGTTTAAGTTGCACTGGAACATACATTTATCTGAAGCTGAGTAATTTTATAGATCCATAAAACCTACATTTCCCCTTGTGTTCTCCACCCCCCCTTTTAAGTTGGACACTCAAAGCAAAGCTAAAACCCTAAAATAAATCTTCAAATGCTGCAGAAGGCCGAGCACAGCTTTATTACATATCTCTGCAATTAGAACTAATTTACTGCCTCGAGAGCAGTAAAATGTGCAAGCTACTTCTTGGATAAATATACCTGTGTAGGACAAGCAGAGCTTCTCTGTAAATGTTATCTCCTTGCATTCAACAAGTACCAAGGTCATTCTTACTGCTACATACCGGAGAACATTTAATTAATGGCCCTGCAGCTGGCGGTACCACCTTGGCTCCTTCATCTAGGCTGTTTTTCTATGTTTTTCTGGTTCATATGAACAGACTTGGATAACGTCCCATCACTTATTTCCCCCACAAATGTCTCTCCCCGCCCCTTCCTGCTGCCTGAAAGTAGGTCTACAAAACATACTTTAGTAGCCTCTTTGCTGGAAGAATGTCAGCAGTTCACAGAAATAAGAGGAAAAAGTTGTGTCTGTTTCTATTAATATCCATTTATAAAAAGCATATATGGATATGGAAGTGCAAGTATACCCATTAGCTGAGCTTGGTCTTCAAGCTTGTAGTTGTATTTACGCACAGCAAGGATGGGAAAGCTTTTTCCGCCTGGGGGCCGCATTCCCTTCTTTGTAACCTTCCAGAGGCAGCATCCTACAGGTAGGTAGGGTCAGAGGTAAAAGTGGGTGGAGCAACAAAATGGGTGGAAAGCCAGTGTGGAATAATGGTTAAGATGTTGGACAATGACCGGAGAGACCAGGGTTTGAATCCCCACTCAGCCATGAAGCTCACTGGGTGACATTGGGCCATTCGCCATCTCATACCCTGCCTCACAGGGTTGTTGTAAGGATGAGGAGGCGAACCATGTGCAGCGCCTTGAGCTCGTTGGAAGATAAAGATGGTATATAAATGAAATAATTAAATATGAATGTTATTGCATGGTTGGGCAGTTTCTACACCCACTCACTCCCCTCGGTAGCATCCTTCCAGTCAACTAAGAGGCGTTACCAGAGTTCAAGGACACATTCCAGCCAGGCAGAAACATTCATGGAGGGTGCAAAGCCAGGCTGATAAGGATGTGGTCTGGGGAGAGTAACAATGGTCTGATAAAGAGGCCTGAATTTCAGGAGAGATTAATTTGACCTAGGGCTTGGTATTCCCTATCCCTGAAGTAAAGGGTCCAAGTTACTGAATTGTATTGTCCTGAGAGAAGAGAAGAACCCAGGGATCACTGTATGGAGAGCAACTAGACCACTGAATGACCACCATGGTGCAAAAGACTGGAGCAAGTGAGCCCGGGCACAGTCAGCTGTGATCATGAATCCCCCCCCCTTCGGCATAAGTGCTTCCAACTTCAGACTTTGGGGGGGGGGGGACACCAAGAAGTCTAATGTTGTGAGCTCCTTGCCTGAATGGTCTCCTCTCTTCCTCACTGTGGTCACCACTGCCAATTATCTTACCCTCTCCATCTGGGTAGGCTGTGCAGATTGGGCTCAGATGGCATGGTGACAAGAGGCAGACTCTCCTTATCCTCCTTACTCCACCTGTCTACTGCTGAACTGTCTTAAAAGGTGAGGAGCACAAAGGCAGTGACTGCACAGAGAAAAAGAAAGCAGGGCCACGAGGTGTCAGGGGGCCCATGGCTATGATGGGAGCCTTGGCAGCTGCCCAACAGTGCTAAGCCCAAGCTATAAGTGCACATACTTAGCAGTAGGTTTCGGTCTCTTTGGCTGACCTTGCTTCTGTTGGGATCAGAGGTAATCATTTCGTATTTTGATATTTGGGTGGCAAGTGATTTCAGTTCAGCTACGGAGTCCATAAACGCTCTGTTTTGAGGCTAAAGGCACCTTGGACAAAGAGTGATTTGTATCAGGTCTGTAGCATTGAGGTAAGGAATGAGGTCCTTCTGAGCTGCTTTTTGTGACACAAAAATGCATGGGGATTTATTATGTTCATTCATGTTATTCAATACCTTTAAAAATCAACTGCACCCTGCCATTCCAAAAGGTTCAAGGCAGCTAACAAATAAAATACAGAGACTATCTATTGATTTAAAAAAATGATGAAAATTCAATGAAGGTGCTTCATCCTGATTTGCTTGCACAAATCTCTCCCGCAAAATACTGACAGCGTGGAGGCCTAAAACACAGAAAGCATCATTATTTAAAAGAAGAATCAAGAGCAGCCAGTGCTTTTTCGGAAGAAATGTTTAGGGGTACTCTCAATTTGACTCAGGAAAAGCACCATTTTATACTTCAAATCGGGGAAAATAAATACAGCAAGTGGACAACAGTACAAAGGTTCACAAAATGTTTAGGGGTATATGCGTACCCCTGCGTACCCCCAGAAAAAAGCACTGAGAGAAACAAAAAACAAAAAATGGCAGAGGAAGACTTTCAGGGAAGGAATCTTCCATGTCACGTGGAATTTGACTTGGGAACATGGGGTAGAGGTAGAGACTTGCTCCACTAAATGGTGCCTCTGCTTAAGATCATATACTGACCCCTTTCAGTTTTAGTGAGATGGATATACACATAATTAAATTCAATGATTAAAATAAAAAACCTGCCCATTTAAGGCCAGAGTTAAGGCTATCTCCCAGTGGTTCAAGTTCCAGAAGCCAGGGAACTAGAAGCCTAGGCTGATGTCTTAACAGGTGTGTCCTGTGATCAGCAGTGCTTTTGTGCAATTCCACAATTTGCACTTGGTTAGAATTAACCTTCCATGCAACCTGAAGTGCCTTCTGATATGACACCACCATTTAATGGGGTGCATAGTTTTTTGCTATGTATGTCATTTCCCACACCGTTCTTGACATGGCATGAAGAGCTCCCTGATACTCAAACTAGAGTCTAAAGAAATCTTTGTCATTGGCCCCTGTCATATAAAGGCCACAATTCAAGTCACATAATCACTATTTCCACCACCCCCAGTCCAACGTTGTCCCTCTATCAACTTTTTTTTTGGTTTGCCTTTAGATAACAGTATGGTAGATCTCATTCATATATTTTCCTGGGGAGGGATCACTATTAAATCCTAAAGTATATTTTGTGCATCTCATGTTACTGTGAAAGATTTGAGCAGCTAACCCCTATTCTATCTGCCAGTGTCTGTATTTTAAGGTGGGGAGTTGTACTGAAATCCACATCCATTGTTCTTGCTGCTTAATAATCCTAAAATTACTTGGAAGTACTTTTGTTTGAGAGACCTTTCAAGCAAAGCCAAGGCAGCAGATTAGAGGTTTTTCCCCCTGTTTGTAGACAAAAATACATTAAAACAACCAAGGGAGCTATTACTCTTCCACGTAATTATTTTTAATGTCTCCTTAGACATGTAGAAAATGCCTTTTCGCTCCTTGGGGAGAAGAGCTAAAAGGGGGGGGGAGTCCTTTTTTGTTTTTACATTTTGCAGTGGGGCTTTTGTTAAATGTTGCTATGTATTCCCATTGTGCAACACTCACCCTAAAGGACTTTAAAAACATTTTAGGGTTCTAATGTCTAATAAAATAAATGGCAGAAATCCACAGCCACTGTTAGGTTATGATTTACTGTATTTATATACCACTTTTTGGCACAAAGATTCCCAAAGCAGTGAGTAACACATTAATGCTAACGAGAGAGAGAATGAAAGTACAATAAACACAGTAAATCAACCAAAACAGGATAAAATAGCACCATCGCCAAATACCCACCAATCACATTTGTGAGATGCATTCATGCTGTCATCACAGATGCAGCGTTTTCCATGAGAGAGCGCCCTGGAGGAGTGACACAAAGGGGAGAAGGCCCCTTGGTGTCACCCTCTTGCCCACTGAGGCCAACCTACCAGCAGCAACCCACCACCAACAGCCTCCAAATAAATAGGCTTTGCCGCTGGGAACCACTTGAAGCTGTGCCAGAGTTCTTACTCTTCACGGGTGGGGCTAGCAGGCCAAACCCTCTGACTCCCTGCCAACAGGCTAACATTCTGCAAGTGCGTGAAGCCTTTAAGACCTATGCAATGCTTTTGGGTCCTAAGTGGCATACCAAAAAACTGGAAAAAAATATTCATTAATACTAGTATTATATATGTACAGATGTTAAAAACAGTAGCCATCCTAAAATTATCAAAATGCAGATCAAATCAACAGGGTTGGTTTTTTTAAAACAACAACAAACAAACAAAACAGTTTTGTTCCAATATTAAGACCTGCCTGATTTTATTGATCTATCTCTGCTATGGTGTATTTTTACTGTTTATGTTTTAAGAATGTATGTGTAAGCTGCCCAGTGATCTTCAGGTACTGGGGCAGTACAGGGATCACCATTAATAAACAGCTAGGATTGGACTGGAAGCGAGCCCAAGAAAATATATCCTTTGAAATCAAGGATGAGCAAATGAACAGAGCTATCAAGGAAGTTCAGAAAGAATGAAGCAGCCCTTCAAGTTCTTTGTTCAATATAGAATGTTAATGTTCTGGGGAGGAGCAGTGTGTGCCAAGGAGAATCTGCCCAGGTATACACATTTTGATGACAAAATGAGAACCTTTGCCCATAACCCAACATAGAGTTAGGTGAATTTTAGCTCATTGATCTCAATGTGCAGTGATGACACAAATCAGAAACAATTTCCAACGGTGTAGCTATGTTTCTTTGTTTGTTTGTTTGTTTGTACCTCACATTTCCCCCTAACAGGACTCAAGGCAGCTTATGCTAAAAATACGAACTGCTAAAAACATAGAAAAAAACAAAACAATTAAAGATTGATAGAATTAAAACTATGTACATATAGAAAATCTATTAAAACCACACAAATAATTACAATAAAAACAGCATGGCCTCAGCCTTTTCATTAAAAACAATCCCAAAAGCCTATTGAAATAGGAAAAACAAAATCGAAAATTCTTTCTAGTAGCACCTTAGAGACCAACTGAGTTTGTTCCTGGTATGAGCTTTCGTGTGCATGCACACTTCTTCAGATACACTGAAACAGAAGTCACCAGATCCTTAAATATAGTGGGGGAGTGGGGAGGGGTATTACTCAGAAGGGTGGTGGGAATGGGTGATAGGCTGATAAGTGTGGAAAACCTGTTGACGACTCTAAACGGCTGCAATTAGTCTTGCAGGGAAAGGCAAGGGGTGAGATGGCTAAAGATGGCTTTGTTATGTATAATGAGATAAGAATCCAATGTCTTTGTTCAAACCAGGTTTCTCCATGGTTTTAAGTTTGGTGATTAGTTGCAATTCAGCCACTTCTCTTTCCAGTCTATTTCTGAAATTTCTTTGTATTAAGACAGCTACTTTGAGATCTTGCAACTAATCACCAAACTTAAAACCATGGAGAAACCTGGTTTGAACAAAGACATTGGATTCTTATCTCATTATACATAACAAAGCCATCTTTAGCCATCTCACCCCTTGCCTTTCCCTGCAAGACTAATTGCAGCCGTTTAGAGTCGTCAACAGGTTTTCCACACTTATCAGCCTATCACCCATTCCCACCACCCTTCTGAGTAATACCCCTCCCCACTCCCCCACTATATTTAAGGATCTGGTGACTTCTGTTTCAGTGTATCTGAAGAAGTGTGCATGCACACGAAAGCTCATACCAGGAACAAACTCAGTTGGTCTCTAAGGTGCTACTAGAAAGAATTTTCGATTTTGTTTTGACTATGGCAGACCAACACGGCTACCCACCTGTAACTGAAATAGGAAAGTTACAAAGTCAGGGAGCAGCCACCGAGAAGGCCCTTGGTGTTAGTCTATTGCAGCAAAAATGTCCTTAAAGATGAACCAACTTATTATAGCAGAAATGTTCCTGGACAAGAGTCCACTTACTTCATGAAGGACCTTTGCATCCTAAATCTTCACTTGATTCCAGCATCTCTAGTGCTCATCTCCTTATCTTCCCGCAACTTATTTCTCATGGCCCAGCTGTCCTTCCCTTGACCCCTTTCTTGACCTCTTGCAACTCCTACTTCTCATGCTGAAAGTTGACCAGGGGGTGATAAGAGGGAGTGTTTCCCAGAATTTGTTTAAGAACTGCAATTTGTTCAACACCTATCTTTCCTTCCATCCCTGCAAAATGGATGCAACAGGAAAGGAACAGGAACTTCTGAGATCAGTAATAGTGGAGGCAAGGCACTGAGGTGCTTATAATTCACGAGTTCTTCCTCTGGTCCTGTCTGTTTTCCCCAGGCCAGGAAGGCTAAAATTTGGGAAAGAGCTGTTAGTTCAGCAAGGAAGCTGCTTTAGATAGGGAGCTGATACAGAAGCTGGAGAATCCACCTCTTCCTGGCTCTCAGCATGGCCCATGCACTTCTCTATCCTCCTAAGATAGCCTCAGATGCAGCTTTTGTAGCAGTTCTGAAACCCTGCCAGGCTCACCATGTCCCTTGCTCCTGTGGCCATGGGGGAGATTGGGATGTGGGTTGCCTGAGAGTATGAGGAAGAAATACAATTGTATGAACTGGGATCTTGCTTTGGGTAATCCACTACCTTGGTCTTGCTGATCAGAGTTAAATGCCTTAAGTGCAAGGGCCAATGTTGCATGATGGAGACTTTAAAAAAAAACTCACAATGTAGAGTTATTGCATGAAGGCATAATGAATAATGGAGGTAATTAAGGAACGGAAGGAGCTTGAGTAAGGAGAAGATCTGTTAGATTATGAATTCATTTCTTCAAGAACATGATGGAAGTCCCACAGTGTGGGAAACATAACATTCAATTTGACAAAGAGTTGAAATGTGTGCCACAGGGAACAATCCTGCATTGCCATGTGGGGCTTGACCTGCATGGCCTGGTCGCTCTTTTCCACTTTTTAATGATTGTGGATCCGGGATCACAGGGAATTAGCCCACTTGGTGTAGGAGACTGGCGTTAAGACCCCTTGACTGAATTTCCATGACTGATGCATTCTGGATGACAGATACAAATATGCCCTTCAAGGTCTGTATTTCCCTGTATATTAGAGCATTTTAAACTCTTTAAAGTGCTCAGATTTAATTAAGAGTCGGCTGTTTAACCACTGAGTTAATTTGCACAGACAGAATATTACATTTCTTGCATATGCAAAGTGGGTAACAGAGTAGTAGTGGTAGCAGCAGCAGCAGCAGCAGCAGCAGCAGTGGGATCTTCAACAAAGTTTTTGCAGTGTATTATTCTCCCTTCAAAAAGGCATGGTCCTGTTCAGGCTTCTAGACAGCCATTCACTCCGAGCAGGGCAAAAATTCTCCCAGATTCATATTTGCTGATATTGAACACAATTACTACCAATTTCCTGTGTGTTGATGAAGAACAATAAAAGAGAGAGAGAGAGAGAGAGAGAGAGAGAGAGAGAGAGAGAGAGAGAAATAGATGATAGAATAAAATAGAAATAGGGTTTGCTTGTTTTTATTCTACTGCTACATAAAGATAAATTAGAAACATGTTATGTTTCATATTCTTTGTCTGTCCAGAAAATTGTAAGAAACTAGTTATATTGTCCACATATTCACATAACAGCAATAAGAAGCAATTTGATTGCTGGGGCAAGGGATGGAAGAAGGTCTGTCAATGTGAACTGGGAAAGGTTTACTATAGCAAAAGGCAGCTTAGAGAGCTCAAGTTTTGATAGGTGGGTAGGTATATGAGATATCATGTGTGTAGAAGGGAAAGTGCTTTTACAGTTTGAAAACACACACACATACACACACACACACACTTTTGCCCAAATAGAATTTCAGTACAAGCTGCCAAATAAGGTATGATCGGAGTCGGATTTTATCCAAGGTCTGTTTTTCTTAATTATCATTATGAAAGAGCTACGGTCACAGGAATAAAGTTGTAAAATATTAGATGTGTAAAATCGTCTCCCTAGGACAGTCCTGTGAACAAAGAAACACACTGTTTTACGAAGACTTGGCTGCAATTTAAGATGGAACTTGTAATCTGCTACTTCAGTGGTTGCCTAATGGAAGGACTTTTCTTGCCATAAATTGGGGAGAGGGGGGATCTTCAAGAACTGTGGTGCATGATGGAGGGTGCTAATCTGCTAATCTGTTTAGGAGATTAATCTGAGGTTTAGTACAAACAAAAGAGAACACCATTTCCTCATATAGTGCATCTTGTAAATTCTTAGCAAATGTGAGTTATGGAATCAGACTAAGGTCTATTGTCATGATTTCCTGGTGCATAGGACCAATTTGCAAACACAACCCCATTCATGTCAACTTGCGTTCAGTGCAGAGCTGTCAACCTTCCTTCCTTCCTTCCTTTTTTGCATTGGGAAACAGCCATAGCTGTCAACTTTCCCTTTTTTTGCAATGGGAAATGATGCTGGAATAAGGGAATTTCCCACCGAAAAAGGAAAAGTTGACAGCTATGGTTCAGTGGGGCAAACTTCCAGGTAAATGGGTATAGGATTGCAGCATTAATTGTTAAAAACAACCACCACTCAGAGCAAAGAAGCTGTGAGCTAGTCACAGATTTGGCTGCTTCTGAGAAGGAATAATATGGGATCTGAAATAGGTATTTTAATTATTTGTCATGCTTTGACAGTGAATTACAGTCTTTTACAACTTGGGCAATAAAATATGTACTGCTATCCTGACATTTGAAATATGATCCTAGTTTATGTTGAAATGAGTTTTGGGACAAGCGGCCACAAAAGGAGCAAGCCAATGGGTGTTGTGCTATTGAAGGGAATATAGCTGTATATCATCTGCTCCTGGGATACTCAAGGATCGAGTGACCAAAATAATCTCCTTGTATTGCTGACAACCATTCTTTCTTCTGGCGATTTAAAAAGTAGAAACATGAAGTCATAGTCTGTCCTCAGCATTGGTACTTAATTGGGGTGGGTGCCGGAAATGTAGAACATTTCATCCTGCTTAACTGTTTGCACTATATCTTTGCTACAATAAACATGGCCTTGACTTCTCTTCTGTCTCAGAGATGTTACAAATGACTTACATTGACTCATCAAATTGTCTCTCTGTGTCTTCCCAATGACTCACACTGACGCAACAAAACATCTCGCATACTGTACTTCTTTCTAAACACACTTATTGATTCACTAGAGACGTGTGCTCCCCCCCCTTCCAATGGGAACGCTTTCTTGTTAGTTTTGGGACATTAAATTGCATTTCTGAACACACAGGCTTGAATCCTGGTGATATAAACACTTCATAATATTTTTCAGTATGTATTTTTCAGTGAGAGCTGGACCATCAAGAAGGCTGATCGACGTAGAATTGATGCTTTTGAATTATGGTGCTGGAGGAGACTCTTGAGAGTCCCATGGACTGCAAGAAGATCAAACCTATCCATTCTTAAGGAAATCGGCCCTGAGTGCTCACTAGAAGGACAGATCCTGAAGTTGAGGCTCCAGTACTTTGGCCACCTCATGAGAAGAGAAGACTCCCTAGAAAAGACCCTGATGTTGGGAAAGATGGAGGGCACAAGGAGAAGGCGATGACAGAGGGTGAGATGGTTGGACAGTGTTCTCGAAGCTACTAACATGAGTTTGGCCAAACTGCGAGAGGCAGTGAAGGATAGGCGTGCCTGGCGTGCTCTGGTTCATGGGGTCACGAAGAGTCAGACACGACTGAACGACTGAACAACAACAACAACAAATTGCTTTATCTGAGCTTGGATAGCTCATTTGGTTAGAGCATGGTGCTGATAACGCCAAGGTTCAATCCCCGTATAGGACAGCTGCATATTCCTGCACTGCAGGGGGTTGGACTAGATGATCCTCAGGGTCCCTTCCAACTCTACAGTTCTATGATTCTATGTTGAAAGCAAATTGAATACAGTGGTACCTCTGGTTACGAATTTAATTCGTTCCAGAAGTCCATTCTTAACCTGAAACCATTCTTAACCTGAGGTACCCATTTAGCTAATGGGGCCTCCTGCCGCCGCTGTGCGATTTCTGTTCTCAACCTGAGGTAAAGTTCTTAACCCGAGGTACTACTTCAAGGTTAGCAGAGTCTGCAACCCGAAGTATCTGTAACTTGAGGTGTTTGTAACCCGAGGTATCACTGTAAAAGATAAACCTCTGTAAACTGGGCATAATCCAGTTATCTGACCTGGGAGTAAATCCCATTGAACTTTGTTGTTGTTCAGTCGTTCAGTCGTGTCTGACTCTTCGTGACCCCATGGACCAGAGCACGCCAGGCACACCTATCCTTCACTGCCTCTCGCAGTTTGGCCAAACTCATGTTAGTAGCTTCGAGAACACTGTCCAACCATCTCATCCTCTGTCGTCCCCTTCTCCTTGTGCCCTCCATCTTTCCCAACATCAGGGTCCTTTCTAGGGAGTCTTCTCTTCTCATGAGGTGGCCAAAGTACTGGAGCCCATTGAACTAAACAAGGCTTATTTCTGTATAAAGGTAAAGGTATCCCTGATGGTTAGGTCCAGTCACGGACGACTCTAGGGTTGCAGCGCTCATCTTGCTCTATAGGCCGAGGAAGCCGGCGTTTGTCCACAGACAGCTTATGGGTCATGTGGCCAGCATGACTAAGCCGCTTCTGGCAAACCAGAGCAGCGCACGGAAATGCATAGACATAGACATAGACATAGACAATTGTTACTAAGCCCTGCTGGTGTAGCAAAGTCGCTGTGTTAGTCCACCGTTGCAAAAAACCAGCAACCTCTGGCAACAAAGGCAAGGACTTCTTTCAGCAGAATAAACTCTCTGCCACAATAAACCTTTGCCTTTTCTTGGCCTTCATAGCAGTTAACATTCACTGTGTTCATTTCCTTGGAAGGAAAGTTTGTTGATTTTAGTGCAGTATGTTCCATATCTAAATGCCAATAAGGAAGTGATGCAGAGGGCCAATTAATGTGCATCTTGATGCATTTGGGATCAGCATAACAACCTTAGAGGACCTTTTCTGTTTCCATCTCTGAAAATGACTTAGAAACATTTTATTTTTTTAAAAAGCCAGCAGCTGGTTGGCCTAATGATTCTTCCTCCTTGAAATCAACAGGACTTTTATTTTTAAAATAATGCATTTAGGATTCAAGATTAGGGCTACCTTATTCAAATTCAAAAAG
Organism: Lacerta agilis; assembly: GCF_009819535.1. NCBI lineage: Eukaryota > Metazoa > Chordata > Lepidosauria > Squamata > Lacertidae > Lacerta > Lacerta agilis. Next base: position 63,090,025 of record NC_046312.1, on the reverse strand, counting down.
TGAAAATCCAGAAAGAAATGTTGTTGAGCTTTTCTTGGCAAGAAGCGTTTTTGGCAAAATCACAAACAAATTTGACTTGTTGGGCTATTTTTCAGGAAAACTGGCAAAAACGACACTGCCAACATGCGTTGCCATATGTCCAGATTTTCCCAGACATTTTGCCAATGTCCGCCCCGACACTGCTTCGGACTGCAGTATTCCAGGTATGTCCAGGAAATTCTGGACATATTGGAACCCTGTTCAAGACCTCTGCAGTAGCAAATGTGGAGAGTCATGAGGTCTGCCCCCTTTTCCACCAATTTGAAACTGAATAGGAAAGGTTTTAGACTCACTTTTATTTTTCTTGTATATTTGAGAAGACCTAACCACGGCTACACTTTCTGAGCAGCCCCAGCTAATCTTTCCATAGATCCTATTGTGTGTCTGAGATGTTTAAAACGTCACATAGATCTGAAAGATGTTACCGATACCTACTCTTATATGAACTCTTATTCACCAGAATCTTGGCTGGAACTAGCTGTAGAGGGATATTTTATGGCCTTATGCAGCCTCGTGATTTATGTTCAGTTTTGCCCTAGCAATATGCTAATAAATTTAACAAGACCCCTGTAGTACCCTCGTACTTCATTTAAAATGAAGCTTGGTGCAAGGTGAGACATTGCTTGTGGGGGCAGGGAGGCAGAGAAAGGGGGGCGATGCTCTAGAAAACTGGAAGAAAGAGTGCAATTCACAAATGCAGGAAGTAGTAACGTGTGGACCTAAACCGGTTAACAAACCAATCTGTGAAAACAGCTTGAGCAATTTCAGACAGCTGCGATCCTGAACCCACCGGCTAGAAATAGAGCTGGAAATCATTATGGGACTTAAAGAACATTGTGATATTAAGCATACTTTCAAGTTAGTTGAGTCTAACCTCCATTCTGAACCCAAGCACAGCCCCATCCTATGCATGTCTACTTGGAACCAAGGTTGCAATCAAAACATAGTCTGCATTGAAACACAGGTTACCTCGCAAGCAAATATGGATATAGGATTGTGTTGCACCATACCCACCCTCAGTTCAATGGGTTTTACTTTTCTATTAGGTAGGATTAGTGCTTTTTTTTCTTTAAAAAAAGTTTAGGGGTACTCTCATTTTGACTCAAGAAAATCACCATTTTATAGTTCAAATTGGGGAAAATAAATACAGTAAATGGACAAAGATTCACAAAATGTTTAGAGGTATGTGTCCCCCTGCGTCCCCCCCCAGAAAAACAGCACTGTTGCATAGGATTGCAGTTGATGCCATCCTGTGCACATTCATTCTGATGGAACAAAGGTTCAGATCAGGGCTTTCATTTGGTACAGAGCTTGCTTCCAGACAGGGGAGTTAGAGGGATCCACTCCAGTTCAATGAAACCCCAGTAGTGAGTCATAAACCCAGGTACAGGCTTAATTGGTTTATGAAACTGGTATAGCCCCAGATGCTGCAAGCCGCTCAAATGGAAGTGGACCAGCTTAAGAGGTGTGGATCCCAGTCACCCAACTGCCCCCACTCCACACCCATACACATAGGTAAAGGTAAAGGGACCCCTGACCATTAGGTCCAGTCGCGGACGACTCTGGGGTTGCGGTGCTCATCTCGCTTTACTGGCTGAGGGAGCCAGCGTACAGCTTCCGGGTCATATGGCCAGCATGACTAAGCTGCTTCTGGCGAACCAGAGCAGTGCATGGAAACACCATTTACCTTCCCACCAGTTGTTGTTCAGTCGTTCAGTCGTGTCCGACTCTTCGTGACCCCATGGACCAGAGCACGCCAGGCACGCCTATCCTTCACTGCCTCCCGCAGTTTGGCCAAACTCATGTTAGTAGCTTCGAGAATACTGTCCAACCATCTCATCCTCTGTCGTCCCCTTCTCCTTGTGCCCTCAATCTTTCCCAACATCAGGGTCTTTTCTAAGGAGTCTTCTCTTCTCATGAGGTGGCCAAAGTACCTATTTATCTACTTGCACTTTCACATGCTTTTGAACTGCTAGGTTGGCAGGAGCAGGGACCGAGCAACGGGAGCTCACCCCGTTGCAGGGATTCGAACCGCGGACCTTCTGATCGGCAAGCCCTAGGCTCTGTGGTTTAACCCACAGCGCCACCCATGTCCCATACACATATCCTGCCGCTATAAGGATCAGTGCAAGGTTCCTAATCCAGAACACCCTGAGGCACTCTGTTAACGTCAAGGGCTCAGAATTTGCAGCCAAAATCTTTCTTATGGTTGGGAAAGATATGACAGTATAAATACCCTCCGCCCGGCAGACAAGTGTTCATAGGATCATTTCGAAATAGTTTGGAGAGGAATAATGTTCTGGGAAAAGAGATTAGAAGCACTGTGTTTCCTACAGGTGCAGAAAAAGCAACTTGGTCCCCGCCTCCCCTGTTTATCTCTCTCGAGACCCCTCTCCCCTTGTCTTTCTTTCTTTCTCTCCCCTCCTCTTGTTCTTCCCCAAAGTTGAATCTGGGGTCAGAACTTCTAATTGTAACCTCAGACTGGAATTCCAGATGGTGTGTTCAGGACTCAGAGCAAGTCTCAGTTCATCAATTTCATGTGCTCGAGTGTCTGCTCTGGCTGCGGCCCCGACTCCATTCCCAACGTGGCATTAATGCAGAACAAATTGAGACATATCCTCTCGATAATTAGTTCCAGGATTGCCCAAGATTTACGGTAAAATAATAGAGCAAACTCCACAAAAGCTGGGGGGATTTTTTTTTGCCTCCTACCACCAAACAAGGAGGAGGAGGAGGAGGAGGAGAGTGATTTGGCTGAGATGCTGCTGCTGCTGCTGCTGCTGTGCAAAGTTGGCACTGGAGAGGGTGAAGAGGGAGCCAGGACTCCGGATTAGTTGCTGGTATGGGAGTGAAACAATTAGCAGTGCATGAAGCTAGGAAGGAACCCAGAACAAGAGAGTGCCATATATTTATAAGCTGGGCGAGGATGAAGAGGGTGGGATACATAGCACAGCGCAACCTATGCAAGCCTACTTGGGAAGGATGTGGAGACTGTATCACATGTACTCCTGTCTTGCCCCTTATATAAAGACTTGAGGGAAGAGATCATCATGCCGCTTATACTCACCATACCAGGCCGCTCGCCCGAGGACATACTGTTTTTCCTCCTGGCAGACCAGAATACCCAGACAACGGAGAAGGTAGCCAGATTTGTTGAGAGGGCCATGAAATTGAGGGCTGCCAGCTGAATAACAGTGCCCCCTCATAATTAAGATCTCATTATTCTTGTTTTAATTGTGCCGAATCCCGATTCAGCTCATTTTATTGGTTATATATGGTTTTTATCAGTATCTGTAATATTTTTTTTTTAATGCAACGGCCTGTGGGCTATGCAAATAAATAAAGTTTGTTGTTGTTGTTGTACTTGGGAAGGAGCCCAATTTAAGGCTGACTTCCGAGTAAACGTACATAATAATCTTGGGTCTTGGAACTAAATAAGTCCTACTGGTTTTATGGAATTTTCTCTCTGTGCGGGGGTTTTAAAAGTAAAGGATCCATGGTCTGTCTACTAGAGGGAGGTCCATACACTCCCAACAGCCTGATCAGGCCCCTACTTTTTTCACCCCCACCCCCACAAAAGAGCACAATCATCTTACCGCATTTATAACTGCCAGGAGGTGCGGTGCTAGCAGGGAGGCTTAAGATAGCTTGAAAAAGTTCTCCAGTGGAAGCCTCCGTAAGTAAGTTGCACCGCGTGGGGTTTGTTCTCAGCCAAGTGGGAATAGGATTGCAGCCCGAGAGTCTCATCTATCCACCAGGTCCCAAAAGGCCCCCACTAGTTTGAGCTGTGGTGCGCCTGGCATCAAGCAAACCACAGAAAACGGCTACCCCTCCATTGTCTGGCCCCATTTCCTAGCAGAAACGGCGCCATGACCCCGGATGGAAATGGGAGGGCCTTTGGTCTGATCTGGCAAAGGAACTCAGACAGACCAAGCGTCTGCACATGCAGCCCCAGTGCGCTCAATAGGGCTTAGTCCCAAGGAAGGATACAATACATAAAGTCTTTTTTATTTTTTAAAATTAATAATCCAGCACAATAAATTTACAACACAGGCTATAAGTTAGACACCCAAAAGCAATAGCAGTCATATCCCGTGACCACACAGAAACAGATCAAAAGTCTTCCTCGCTGTTGGCTGGGATCTGTCAGATGCAAGAAGGAAAATAGGTTTTCTTTTCTTTTCGTATTGGGCAGATTCCCATAAGCACCCCCAAAACAAAGGGCATTACCCTCTCATTGTGTTTGCAAGAGGTTTAAGATAGACTAGGCCCAGATGAACTTCCCAGCCAAGATTGGGGGGGGGGGGAGCTGGAGGTGGAAATCCACTGGGTCCGACTATTTGCCTTCTTCCTTAGGCACACACTCATTCTCATAATTGGGCAATTTTTTTTCTCCAAAAGAACCGCTAGAGCGCATTTACTCAAGACTAAGAAGGGACTTGGGTGGCACTGTGAGTTAAACCACAGAGCCTAGGGCTTGCTGATCAGAAGGTCGGCGGTTCGAATCTCCGCGAAGGGCTGAGCTCCCGTTGCTCGGTCCCCTGCTCCTGCCCACCTAGCAGTTCGAAAGCACGAAGTGCAAGTAGATAAATAGGTACCGCTTCTGTGGGAAGGTAAACGGTGTTTCCGTGCACTGCTCTGGTTCGCCAGAAGCGGCTTAGTCATGCTGGCCACATGACCTGGAAACTGTACCGGCTCCCTCGCCCAGTAAAGCGAGATGAGCACCGCAACCTCAGAGTCGTCCGGGACTGGACCTAATGGTCAGGTGTCCCTTTACCTTTAAGAAGTCTCTGATTTAAAATATATATTGTTAACAAACGCTTAACTTATCTATGTTAGTTCCTGATTCACAATCTGGTTAAGTGGAAGTTTGTTTGTTTGTTTGTATATATCATTTATAGCCCAGCTTTCCATGAATTGTGCCCTTTGGCGGTTAAGAACATTAATACATATTTTACAAGGGGGGCATTTATTCTCATTTGTCTTAGTTGGACGGGCTCCCCCATTCTTTAGATACATTTTCTTTGTAAGAAGAGCCATTGTTTTTAATCGATTCACGCAACTGTGTGCATTTCTCTTTCAATGAATTCAGCCCATTCCTCTCTCCCCTATGTTCTGCATTAGTTTCAGACATTTGCTCCTGAAATAATGATCGTTATCTTACTGCCCTATCGTAATCATCTTTATTCAATGGCACTTACTCCCAAATAGGTATACTGTACTGATGTTGGGAAAGATGGAGGGCACAAGGAGAAGGGGACGACAGAGGATGAGATGGTTGGACAGTGTTCTCGAAGCTACTAACATGAGTTTGGCCAAACTGCAAGAGGCAGTGAAGGATAGGCGTGCCTGGCATGCTCTGGTCCATGGGGTCACGAAGAGTCGGACACGACTGAACAACAACAACAACAACAACAAAGTTAGAATTGCCGCCGTACACAGCACAGTTCTATTCGCGTCTACACAAAAGCAAACTTAAATTTGCTCGGTGGAGTCTTACTTCCAGGTAAGTGGGTACAGTGTTACTTCCTTAACAGTTACAGGTGGGTAGCCGTGTTGGTCTGCCATAGTCAAAACAAAATCGAAATTTCTTTCTAGTAGCACCTTAGAGACCAACTGAGTTTGTTCCTGGTATGAGCTTTCGTGTGCACACGAAAGCTCATACCAGGAACAAACTCAGTTGGTCTCTAAGGTGCTACTAGAAAGAAATTTCGATTTTGTTTTGACTTCCTTAACAGTTCCTGTTGGCTGCACTCCAGACAATCAATGGATTTCCATGGGTCTTTCTTTCAAATATGTGCGTGGGTTTAGGGCTGCAGCCGAAGGCCCCTTTCTCTTAAGTCCTTCAGGGTTAGAGAGTGCCTTCCCACCGAGCAGATCTGGCTGTGAATGCAAGCGTGCCCCCTTTCGCCCTCGCTGCCCCCGCCGCGCTGAACTCCCGGAGCAAGACGCGCATTAATTAAAGTCTCTCCCGGCTCCCTTTCATTTTTCATTGGTCCACATCTTGGGATTGCCAAGGCGCTGCAGCCCAATGGTAGGCCTGCCCTGGGATCTCATAATGCATACTTCGGTACCGGCTGAGGCCAAAGGGAGGTCAGCGGCGCTATTTATTACTTGCCTACGTTCCTTCGCTCGAAGGAGTCCATGAATCTTGACAGATAGCTCGCCTCTTGTCTGTTTTTACAGTTGCACGTTGCTGGTGAGGTTACAGAGGAAGCGGGAAGAGACGGGCTAGAAGCGCCGAGAATTCCCTGGCGAGGATGAGCTAACAGAGACCCGGCTCGTTTCTCTCTCGCTCTCCCTCTCTGCTCACAGCCCCCCTTCAAAGATGTGGATGACAACACGCCGAAGTTGAAAGGAAGGAGTCTGGGGGCAGAGGGAATCCCTCTCCCTTTTGCAGCGCGCCTCTTTTGATCTCCGAATAATATATGTCTACACGCCGATCAGCGCGAGTGGTGACTCGTATTATTATTATTATTATTATTTTACCAGTTTGGTTTCCTGTGCCGGCGAAATCGCTCCTTGTCATTCCCCACCCCACCCCACCCCCACTTCTCGAGCTGAACCTTTCAATGGCTGCACATCGCTCCTATAGCGCTGGTTTATGTTGCTTACGATGAATCTCCCCCCCCCCCCTCCACCAACGCTCCGATGAGCCCGGAAATCAGAGTGCAAAACAGAGACAAATATGCCCATTTCCCTTCTCCAGTAGAGCGCGATTGGCGTTTCGGTGTGTGTTTGCGTGCATGTGCATTTTTCTGGAATGCTTGTTCCACGAAAGCAGCTTCTTCTGCGCCAGCCCTGCTTTAAGCACAGATTCCCCCCCCCCCTCCACACTTTTCACAAGCTAGGTGGAAACATCTTCTTTTTAAACATTTATTTTTTTCAGAGGGGCCAGGAATTCCCCACCTGGAAAGAGCTGAAGCTGACAGATTTAGGCCTGTTTGGTATGGTGGGGGGAAGGGGGTGGAGAACGCAGCCTATAGCTCTAGCGGAGGCGGGATGGATTTCATGGCCGGAGCTCCGACAACGTTCACAGCAACTGGGGAGTTTTTCGCTGAAGGCGCTTGTTTGTGCGGGAGGTGTGACCTAGCAAGGGAGAGATGGAGGAAGAGAGAGAGAGAGAGAACTAACGCCTGGACTTCCTGGGAAGAGGTTTGCGTACATCTTCATACCCGTTGCAGGCGACCAAGACTTATCGTCGCGTCTCTCGTGCCCCCCTCCTCTGCAGCTGAAGAACTCAAAATAGTCGCAATCGTCTCCAGTTACACAAATTACGTTAACTTTCTACTCTGCCTTTCAAACTGCGCCAAATGCAGTCGAAACCCAGCTTCTCCTGTTTGTAGGGTTGCCGCCCTCGTAGGCTGCCGTGCGGGACGAAGGCTTCTGTGGAACCAGAAAGCCTGCGCACTTTGCTCCTTTCTTGGCCCGCCCCAAAGGTCCAATGGACGATCCCAACAGGTCTCTTTCAGATTTTTCCCGGGGTGGGGTGGGGGGGGGGAAGAGAAGGACTGGCGTGGAAGGGGCTAGAAGCCAGAACAGCCCCTCTCTTCTCCATTCGGCTGTTGAAGCTTCCTTCTCGAACCCTCGACGGGGAAAGGGACACGTTTGAGCTCCGGATATTGGGAATGGCGGAGCTTCAGCCGATTCACAATGCAAAATGGTTCAGGCACACACGCTCCCCGCCCCAGTTCAGACTAACTCTCTGCTGCTCTCCTAGAAGCCTCTGCCTGCCCCAGTGACTGCCTTCTCAGCCTAACCTACCCCACAAGGTTGTTGTGAAGGGGAGGGGGGAAACAGTGTACTGTATACCACCTTGAGCTGCTTGGAGGAAAGGTAGTCTATGATCCATGTAAGAGTAGCCGCGCCCAGTTTGAGAGAACAAGAAGGCCGCTCGGCGCAGCGCTGCCGCCCGGGACTGCGCTTTCAGAGCTGCAGCTTCGTCCTGGCGCGCTGGGTGACAGGTTCGCTCCTGGGAATGGGGGACTGGCGGCCGGTGATTGATTCTCTGTCTCTTCGCAGCTCTCGCTGCTCCCTTCACCCTCCGCAGCTCCTGCCTGGAGATGGTTCACAGCTTTGTTTTCCCCGGTGTTGGCACTTTAAATAATCAAACCCTTGCAGTGAGTGAGAAGAAAGATATTTCCCCCGCTGCTTCTCTGCTGAGACTCAACAGCAAGGAAAAAGGGCAGAAATGCGCTTGGATCTCTCCCCCCACCCCACCCCCGCTCTCTCCACTTCTTTGAAGGCTGCAGTCCCTGAGCGCATTTACTTTGACGATTCAGGCCGCATTCCTTCGAATCTCCTTTACCAGGGGAGTAAGACCCGCTTGATTTCAGTGGGCTTTGCTCCCGAATAGACACGACGGAGGAGGATTGCAGTCTGAATCCTGGATCATACCTCACCCGCCCATCCTAAACGAGATCAAATCGCTTCCGAAGCTGAGTGGGGGAGGGTGCAAGCAGGAAAGTGAGAGTGCCGGAACGACACTTTCGTTCCCACTTTCATTGGGCGCTTTCCACGGACGTGGGTTTGGAATGCTGCTCCTGCGACATCCCGCGTGTCTGCTCTTCACCAAAGTGGTGGGGTTAAACCACTGGTTAAGCGAGTCGTGTGACTGAATGCCAGAGCAATAGCGAAGTAAAGATTCCCAACATCTAGACATTTTCCCCCGCACTGGAGGCGTCGGTAGACCCTGTTTCTACGGCTGTCCCTCCCAAATATTTTTTGGAATTTGCTGGTTTCCATAAAATGGGAGGGGGCGCGTCATTGGCCATTTATTGTTGCTATTGTTTAGAGAGCGGAGCACTTGTCTTATCTTTCTCTTCGCCTTCAAACTCAAAGGAGAAACGCAATCAACCAGGTGTATCTGTTGTTATTTTTAAATGCGGCGAACGAGGATCTAGAAGCAAAACATGAGATGGGACTATTTTGCACTGGGTCCACTGGGGAAACTGACCGGCCAATGGGCTTTCATCCATCCCTGCTATGGTCTCCATTCCTGAAATTCTGAGCCTCTCCTCGACGTCAGCAACAAGTGCCACTGGAAGCCAGTTCCATCCATTTCAACAGGGTACGGGAAAATTTAAGGAGAACTTAGCCGGGAGGGGGCGGAAATTTGACCCTGCCACTTCATGGGGGGGGGGGGGCTTATCAGTCAGCGTGACCCACGCTCAGATCCAGCCAAACCACACTGATCTGAATGGATTTCGTTCAGTTAGACGGAAATCAGATTAAACACCAGTGGCTGTGTAGTTCATTCTTCCCCACTCCTTCCAGAGGTCTGAGGGCGGGTTATTCTTCTTTGAAAGCCAAAAGCTCAATAACAACTCTGAACTGTACTATGTAAATAGACAAAAGCTAACCTAGAAAAGGTCGACCAATTTATAATCCGGACCAAAAAAAAAAAGCTAACACAGGGTTAAGACAACAACGGCCCTCGCAAAGAGCTCTGGTCCATCTAGGGCCGCAGGGGTCGTTCATTAGTGCCGATGGCGAACCTGGGATACGGGTCGTTGACAGATTATATTATTATCTCGGTGGTTCTACGGCACTTAAAAAGAGCCTTTGCCAGTTTAGAGGGAAGAGCAAATGGGAATTGCTAAAGATTTCCCAATAGTTTAGGGTGGGGAGATTAAAAAAACAACAACAACAACCATTAAATGGATTAAAAACGGCGATGCCTATTCCGCTTGTACTCAAAAAATATAATCTCTGACTGAGTATCTTTCATTCCGTGCTGAGAAAAATGCTGCCTGGATTTGTTTGAGATGGAGCTGTTTGGCAAGGAAAAGATGACGGTATCCGTGTTTAAAAGGAACTTTTCAATTATCAGAACGGATCGGACTTCTCAAGCATTGCAATTTAAACCACTGCAGTTTTACGTGCCTATATTACGGCAGATCGGAATGAAATGGCAGAAACAAGGGGAAACCCAGAAAGCGATGGCTAGCGGTTAAATAGGCACCTACCTGTTACCGCTTGTGTAAGGAGCAAAAGGAACCTTGAGCGTTTCTGAACTGTACCGTTTACCACTCTCCGAAGGCAAAGGCGATTTTGTCACTCTGCAATTGAGTTCAGTCTAAGAAGGAAAAGGTATAAACTTACCAAAGTCATTCAAAGTTGAATTCTGTAATTATGTGTCCGAAACACTCTCTCTCTCTCTCTCTCTCTCTCTCTGTGTGTGTGTGTGTGTGTGTAAAGGATAAGTAAAGGTCCTTTACAAACCATATCCCATATTGAAGTTAAACACACGCACTCAGAGACACGATTAGGAAACAAAATAATTTTGATGACTTGGTTTGATTCGGCACTTGCTTTTAACTGAGAAATATATGGGTGCTATTTTTAAAATGAAGATATTTGGCAATCCTGTACTTTCCGGACACTATATAGTCCAATGAATAAAGAAATCAGCAACACAATAAACTTGGGCATTGTGTGTGTGTGGTGTGTGTGTACTTATTCCAAGTAACTATGCATTTCCAAACTTTACAAGATCTTTTAAAAAGGTATAAATTGCTGCACTGGTTTTGAATGTTAAGAAAGTCTCATAAGCTAAGCCTGAAATTCTAGATGTTGCCCTTTTCATGTACCAAGTAACCCTGTCCCCTAGAGAGGGTTATGTTAACTAGGTTGTTTAATACCTGCTGAAAAACTGCACGTGACACCAGAAGAGTGATTTGCAACGTTTTGCTTCCTCTCCTGTAATATACACCGGTAAGTTTATTGCATTAAATTTCATCTGTTAGGAGCTGTCATCAGAGCCAGATGTCAAAAACGGCTCAGGCTGCCATCTTGAGGCTGAGATTCTCTCGGCGAAAGCGCAAATGGTCTCAGTGCGGTTTACTTCCGAGTCGATGTTATTAGCGTCAGTGTCTGCTCCTATTTTCACGCGTAATAAAGTTCCACTAAAACAAGTAAGTGGCTGCTAGGTAATCCCACCCCCCACCCACCCCACCCCCGCCATGAAGGATCGGGAGTTCAGTGGAGGGACGGGGGGGGGATATCAGGGTGGGCACAGAAGGGGCAAAGTGTGTTTCTAAGTGGGCGACAAAGAAAAAATAGCAGCATATATGAATGACAGGAGTTCAGAATGGGAAGGCAAGTGGGAGGTGAGATTTGGGGGGGGGGCGTTGCTTGCCCCTGCCCCCCCCCCGGCCGTCTGTGCGGAAATTAGTTGCTTGGAGAGAAAGTCACAACCTCTATAAGTTATATAGGTTATTTGGAGTGTAGACAAATGCACAAGCTTGGGCTTGGGTGCTAAATAAAATCTGAATATTAACTACGTGGAGATTTGGAGATGAGTTTTATCACACTCCATGAACACAGTACTCTCATTTTTTTGTAATCAAATGCGGTCCTTCTTTTAAGCTGTTTGCTAGTTGGCGGGCATTTAAACAGATAAAGTAGATGCCACACAGAATCCCACTTTCCACTAAACTGTATTGTTTATTATATTTGCTTTAGTAAATCACTCGCAGTTTCTCTTACACAACCCTGTGAAGTTGGTTGGGTTGAACGACCGCTACTTCGGCCAAACACCTTCTAAATCACAGTTTCTTTTATTGCAGCTCCTCTTCAGAGTCTCTCCGGATCAGACCCCCTAATGGAGGACAAAAGGTTCTTAGGACGAAGTGTCTGCCATCTTACAGCCTTCCTCCAATCCCTTGCAGTGAAGGGAGAACAAACTTTGTTGGTCTCTAAGGTGCTACTTGAAGGATTTTTTTTTATTTTTTATTTTGCAGTGAAGGGACAGGAGAACCAAAGGGGCTGTTTATTTAGTCGGGAAGAGTCCACTAAAGGGATGTCTTTAGAAGTCCACTCTATCCGGAGGGTTGGTTTTGGACCGAACTTAAAATCCTTTTCGCTGCATTGAGGAATTAGGTGCATGTCAAGCACTCTGTACACTGAAAAGTGTCGTAGAAGCAATAACATACAGTTGCTACATGATCTTACGTAGCTGACTCTAATCAACAACTTCTTATGCCACAATGAAAAAAGGGTCAAGTCTTTGTGGTGCCCCTAAGACTCTTCTGTGGTTTCTACTGCCGGAGTAGCACAACTACTCTCCGTAAATAATATATACTATGTCCATAACATCTTCCCTTTCCTCATTCGAATTCGATCGAGGGTATGAGTCCTGTATTTCTGAAAGGAGCCTGCTGCACGGTGTAGTGGACAGAGCAAAGGCATGGTCTGAGAAGGCCTGGATTCAAATGAGGGCTCCGCAGTGAACCAGGTCCCTATCATTAGGCCCAGGGAGGCACTGCTTCAGGCAGCAGATGCTGGAATGCCGGGAGCATCAATGAGAGGGTAGAGGCTGCCTGCCCTGCTTCCCCATAAGCGAACCTGCTGCGCCATCCTATTGTTGGTGTAGCGGTGTGATCCACCTGCTGGTTCAGGCACATATGCCTTATATGTGGAAAGCGAGAGGGTCACCACCCCTTCGGCTCAAGTGGCAAAAGTGTGTCGAGTCGAGAGCGGGGAGCAAGAGAGCGGGGAGATCCTTGACAGGTCAATACAGATGACCAGTGACGACACCAGATATAAAAATAAAACCAGAAGAGGCAAAATGAACTGAGGGGAGGTGACCTTGTGAAAAATGACTTTTCTTCAAGTAACCGCAGGGATCCAGCAACAGAGCAGATACGCCTCAGCTGATGCTGTGAATTTAAAGCTCTTCTTCAATTCACGGGATTAGAAGAAGAAACCTTCCTCTTAAGCAGCCCCATTATTTGTACTCAGAAGTCAGTCCCACTGGTTTCAATGGACTTACTTCCGAGTAAGGCGTGCTTGGGATGGCAGCCTTATTACTGCATACCTCCTCCATAGCCCTTATAGGAGGAAGAAAAGCCGGATTTAGTAGGGGAGGTATTCTGTAGCGTAGGGCAATTAAATAATAAGGTCTGGGAAGAAAGGATGGCAGAGGCCTGGAAATATTGTCATTTCCTTTTGTTCAGCTCAGCTGTTTGGTGGAGCAATTTCACTAGGATTTGGGCCTCAGGTCTGCAGCATCCAGGATCATGAGTCCCTAGGACGGCTGGATGGCGTCTTCTTCCGGCAACTCTTGCAGCCAAACTGGTGCCAAACTTCGCTCTGCTTTCCTTTGGACCACATCAGTGAGGCCAAGAAGTCTTGTATTCTGGGCAGCCCAGGAGGACCTCCATACACACTGCCCAGGCTTGCGCCCCAGGAAAGTCACTTCAGTGCTGCTAACACAGCAAAAGCAATTATGAGTTACTGGCCTCCGCAGCCACAGCAGGCGCTGTGATTCCCTAGCGGTTTGACTTCACCCTCGGAGGCGCACTCCATTGTCTCCCGGGACAGACCACCGATGCCAACAACTGCTTTAAATCCTGTTGAAGTGAGAATCCGCCCTCATTGTTTTACTGTTTGGATGCATATTAACACAACCACTGGGCTCACTGAGTGCGAAGGAAGCAGTGATTTACTTTTTTTTTTTTTTAAACGCTCTCCCTTTCGTTCTACTTTTCCTGTTAGTCCCCCTTTCCCTCTTTTCAGTGGATGTCACCTTCTTGACACCTGCGCATCTACTAGCATTTATATAGTGCTCAGTGCCCCTGATAGTTCTTAGAAACAGGTTGTAATTTGTCTAACTGGCTCAGAAGGTGATGGACACCCACGTATGCTGAGGGAGTGAGAACTCCTGGCTGAGGTGAGATTCGAATCGGAGGCTTCCTGTTTCGCAGCTCAGAGGTAGAGCTGCAAGATGAGCTTCACCGGCTCCTTAAGGCCATCGTTAGCTAGACCGGCTTCCATAAAAGCACACGGGGGAGCCCTAAAGCAGGATTCGACCTCCAGTGAAATTCAGGCAGAAGCACTCTCGGATGACAGCCGGCCAACCTAATGAATATGAGATGAAGAAGAAGAGGATGGAGTATATTTGTGCCACTTAACACTGGGAGCATTAGGGGAATCTGCGACCCCAATCGGATGTCTTTAATTTAAGAACTTCTCAAATTAAATCCTTGTGTGCTTCTGGATGATAGACGGACATACTCCCAAGACATAGGCTGCTACACAGCATGCATTTAAAGGACCCCCAAAGAATCCTGGAAACTGTAGAGCTACAATTTATACAGAGCTACAATTCCCAGCACCTCATGTTTAGGATTATTGCGGACAGGGCGTGCTTTAAAACTCCTGGTACGTCTTATTTATTTAACTAATTTTGTGCATCGCTTGACTGTAATAAAACCTCCAAGCGGTTTACAACCCACCCCAAGAGAACCTTATTAATAGACACAGTTAAAAGCCGATATCAAAACATTCAAAAACTAAAATTAGCAATAAGTTAAACATAAATCAAAACACACATAACTTCTCCATGTCCGGACAGGCTGGGCTAAATGTTTAAGCAGCTCTCCGAAAGCTCCTGAGTCCTGACGATGTCAAGGGGCAGGGAGTTCCAAAGCGTAGGACTGCCATACTACAAGAATCGGTTTTTTGTTTTTTTACCACTGCGGGACGAGAATTGAGAACAGGTGTTATGAGGGCACGTGGGCATAGCCTGGCTCAGCGTTGTCCACCCTGACTCCCAGGGTTTCATCCGGGGAGGGGCATTTCCTTGGAAAGGTCGGGCGCTGAATTGGGCATCTTCCGCTTCCAAGCGCCTTTTCTCCTCCCTGAGCCTTGTCAAAGTTCCCTTCGCAAACTAAGCCGCTTATGGAGCCAAGCCAGCCTCCGAACATTTCGCCTCAGCAGCCTCCAGCTTGCCTGGGAAAGAAACCCGGGTGTGTTTAGGTCGGGTGGCTGAATTCAGGACTCCGCGGGGTGCGGGAGGGCTCGGTGTTGCGCCCCCTCCGTCCGCGCAATGGCAGGAGAGCCGCAGCGAGAGGCGTCTGCCTTGTCCCCTCCTGCCCCCGGGGCTGCGAGTGCTTCTGAGGAGCGCGAAGGCGGCTGAGGCGCCGAGCGAAGTGTGAAGGGAGCGCCCGCGCGCTGCTGCTGCCACTGACTCCTCCTCCTCCTCCGCTGCCGCCTCGCGCGGCTCGCCCCTCTCAATTAGCTGAGCTTTGGGGACTTGAGGCGGGCAAAGCAGCCGCTGAGGTAAGAAGTTCAAGGCGGCTCCTCAGTCAGTCAGTTCGCGCCTCCCTCCTCCCGCGCAGCCACTTCAGCGGGCCAGGTCTTCCCCTCAGCCGCTTCCCGCCAGTCCCGCGCTCGGCTCTTTTTTTTTTTTTTTGCCTTGCTCTCGCTTGCCTTTCTTTTCCCTCACACCCGCTCTCTGTCTCTCTGTCTCTGATCAACTTCGCTGTCCGCCGGACCCGAAGGCGACCCTGGAGACCAACCTCGCGCTGTCGCTTTTGCCCGCTCCCGCAGGGCTGGAGCCGGGGACTTGCGTTCCCAACCCGGACCCCGCGTCGCCGAAAGGGCTTGGCTCGGCCGCCTGGTGCCTTCAGCCGGACCCAGGCAGGGGCCCGAGCGCTTGGAGCAAGTGCAGCGCCGGCCCCGGAGGAGGCGGCGGCGGCAGTAGCGGCGGCGGCGGCGGCGGCGGCGGCGGCGGCAGCGAGTGGTTCCCGGCGCCCAGGCGGAAAGTTTGCGGCGACGCCATGGGCTCCGACGTGCGCGACCTGAACGCGCTGCTGCCTCCGGCCGTGCCCTCCCTGCCGGGGAACGGCAACTGCCCCATGCCGGTGAGCGGCGCGGCGCAGTGGGCGCCTGTGCTGGACATTCCCGCCCGGAGCGTCTTACGGCTCGCTGGCTCCGCACTCGGCCTCATCAAGCAAGAGCCCAGCTGGAGCGCCACGGAGGCTCACGAGGAGGCAGTGCCTGAGCGCCTTCACGGTGCACTTCTCGGGCCAGTTCACCGGCACCGCCGGAGCCTGCCGCTACGGCCCTTTCGCGCCGCCGCCGCCGCCGCCCAGCCAAGCGCCCGCCAGCCAGGCGAGGATGTTTCCCAGCGGCCCTTACCTGCCCAACTGCCTGGAGAGCCAGCAAGCCATCCGCAACCAAGGTAAGGCCGCCGCGTCCATTGGACACGCCGCGTATGCGCGCCAGCGTGACTGGCTGCCTCTGGGGTTCTCTCCTCCATCGCCGTGATTGACAACAAGGGCTGGAAGATGCTCCCGTCTGACGGTGCCATCGCTGGACCACAAGCCGGCTGTGGCAAACGTGGGAACCCGAATCAGAACCAGTCTCGCAGGCGGGCAGACCTAATCATCGGTCTATTGAGCTATCCCCACTCTCCGCATTTAGCCACGGGCTGTTACAACTCAGTTGTTATATAAAGAGTTGGTATATACGGCGGCCTGTGTATAAATATCTAGATATTTCAGTGGGAATGTTCACATTGGGCCATCCGACGCACACGTGCTGCAATGCGAGTCCACGCGAAAGCAAGTTCCGCCGAGTTCAAGGGGCAAGTCACGCTGCAGCCTTCCTCCCAAGGGAGTGTGCATAGGATTGCAGCCGTACTTTGCCGAGAGTACGCCAGCAATCTTAACCATTGTAGGGATGTGCATTGTTGGTTTGACTGCATTGTAAATATACCGCTTCTCAGTCAAAACGACAGCCGTGTCTATGTGGAATTCGAACGGGAGTTGCTTTGAAGGAAGGTAAAAAATCTGGTTGCTAGAAATGTGAAGTTCGGCAGCTCTGGAATTTCACATTTCAGACTACTGTACCGGGAAAGCAATAGGTACCAGATTAAGCAGGCGGCAGGTGAATACTTCCGAGCTGGGTGTTGGAGTGGATTAGATGCCAGTGGCACTCCCCCCCCCCATGTAATTTAAAACGATAATTAACTTTTAATAAAAATCACCTGATAGGCGACAATGGGGCATGCCTTTAATTGTGTCCTATCCAGATGGCGTTGTGAATTATAGTCCCCTCCCCACACACATATGCAGACAAATTGCTACGAGATTAAGCGGTTTGAGGGTTTGGGGTTTCAAAACTGCAATTAAGCGTCGAAGATTCTAATCAGTTGTGGTCCTGAAGTATTCGCCATGTGTAACAATTGTGACATTTAACGCTCCACGTGAAGCTGGAAGGAAGGGGGTGGAAGTTATCGGGCGTTTCTCCTTTGGGTGCTGCGATCCAGATTCACTACTGTACAGTCAGTGGAACATTTAGCGCTGATTTTGTGGTAGCTGCCATTTTTAGTGTTAGCCTTTCCGGCTGTTCAAGTACCGGATGAGCATAAACTCTTTTCCTAGTGGTCTTCAAAGAGATAGATTCAGTGGTGTTTCAGGAAAATTAACTTCTCCACCCTAATAGCGATGCTGAGTTCAACAGGACTTATTTTCTTCTAATAACTGTACCTAAGGCATGTAGTTGTACATAGGATTGCAGCCTAAATGAGTTTATGAGAAGACTCGCTGTTTTTCCTTACCCCATGTGCAAAAATTCTTCTTGTATGTGTGTGTAAATTATCCTTAACAGTTCTTTGGGATATCAGTTTTCCTGTCAGTTAGCTTACGTTTACTTATTCTCACTCCAGTGGTGCCTGGTGTTAGTAAAACTCTTAAATCCGTGCTCTGAACACGCGCCCACTTCGTTCCTTTTTTAGCTAACAGGTTGTAGTGCTACTTGGAGATATCCTGGCAAGTACATAATGGCGCTCTTGATTACCCTGCGAAATGTTTGGTTAATGTTATAGAAACCAAACCGCGGGAACGACACTTACCAACAGGAATTTTAAGATTGATTTGACTGGAACTAAATTCCATAAACTACCTTGTGCAACTTGCATGCAGGATTCTTTTGCCAGCACTGGAGATGGTGGGAATTATATAATGGTTTTTCCCCCTGCAGCGTTTTTTTAAGGGCTGGGGGTGGGAGAAAGGTAACATTAGGCAATTGGCTGACCTGCTCATATTGAGAAGCTAAACCTGCCCTGTGCTGAAACGTGTGGTTTTTTTTCCTCGCGGGTTTTTTTTTCTTTTCTTTTTACCTCGCAGAGCTTGGCTGAATAACAATTTTTACACAATAGCTGCAGAGGAATATATTAAAGCTGCCGTCTAAAAGGTGTAAGTTCTCAGGGGAACGGTGTACTAAACAGTACCCACCCCATCCTCAGCAATAAGTGTGTGGTAGTAAGTTCTGTTGAAATCCATAGGACTCAAACTGCGATCCTAAACGCACTTTCCTGGGTGTAAGTACCAGGATACTCAGTGGGATTTACTTCTGAGAAGACGTGTGTAGGATTGTACTATTATCTCGTTAGACTCGGGGGTTTATAAGAACAGTTAAGCTCGGCTCTAAGAACCTCTGCTGCTCCCTAAACAAATAAATTGACCCAGACATATAAATTCTATTGATTTCGGTTGAAGACACGTTCGTCTATTTAGGAACAGGAAAACAGGTGACTGTAAAACTGGAAGCAGCTTGAAACAATTCTTCAACTAAAATGCTAAATTGTTCTTGCTTTCATCTAGATTCCTATATGTAAAAGAGAAAGGCGTGTCCTCTACTGCGAAATTAGTGGGACCTAACCTTAGACCCTGAAGCTCCGATTCAATTCGGGGGAACCCCCAGGTGGCTTGTTTGTGACCTGAACAGTTTATTGTGCCCTGAGTTTTCCTAGGCAATAGCCTACTTTAGCAGATGCATGAAGTGGAAGTACTATATAATTATTAGTGAATTCCAGAGAATTATTTGTTGTGAATTCCATAATTACTCGTGTTTGCTTCTGTAACTTGATCTGTTGCAATACAACACCGACTGAGGCTCTCAACAGCGTCTTGGAGGGAAGGCATCTTTGAGAAAAGCGAAGGACCTCCTTTCGCTTACTTTGCAATTGTCCCTTGAAAATGCGGTTCTTGAACAATGCAGAGCAGCCCAAAGTATGATTAATTTCCAGTAAGAATTCATTTAATCGAATCAACAGTTCACAGTAGTTCACGCAGTTCATACAGTTCGCCAAGTTTTACTTTTGCAGGAAACCACTCAGTTTATCATTATTTTAAGGAAGTTACCAAATCAGCATGGCTAAAATTTGTAACACTTCCATGGATAAAGTGAGGAGAGAGAAAACTTTTAAAAACCATTTTTAGGAAGTGTAACCTTGTTGGCGGGTTTCAAGATCTAGAGCTTTGTCTTGCAAAATGTTAGGTTAGGGAGGCAATCTCTTTCATTATTTTGGGAAGCCACTCCTTTTCTAAATAGCAGTTAACCTCCCTCCCTCCCCCCATCAAGTTCTTGCATCTGGGTCAATAGTAATTTTTTATGGACCCTGCCCTACTGGAATGCTGATGTTTGGTTATTGGGTCTGACAATTTCTGACTCCTTAGCGAATTCCACATGATGATGATGATTCCTATATAATGTGTGGCTTTCTGTGTATCATGGGGGAGGGTAGTTAAATTAATCAGAACTGTCAGAATGGAACAGAAGTGCAATTCAATGTCTTTTGATGTGAACTGCCAACCTGTACGCCACCAGTTGATTTTCATTTATTTTCATTTAGATATTATTTTTATTCCACTCCTCATTTAGAAAAGGCTCCCAGACAAAGACTTGCAATTTGAAACTACACAACACAAAAGGAAAATCGATTGGGAAGGAGAAGGAAATAAGCAAACTCAGATATAAGTGATTAGAACCTCGGAGTACTTCTGTTGCTATGTTGATCCAATTGCATGTTCTTCGTGTATCTTTCTCCCTGTATGTACGCATGCACATACCTGTGAACATATATGCATATATAATACACACACAGTAAATTTTTTAAAGAACATTGCCTTGGAATTCTCTCGTTGCAGTTAGAATTGTTTTGCATTATATCACTTTATCATGTGTCGATTAAAATTCACATCCCTTCTTACACCTTTTTGTGTGTGAGACCAGAAATATATTTGTTGTCAGTTATTGTTAGTTGTTGCAAAAGAATCTTTCTAGATTAGCTAAAGTGTATAGATATAGGAAAAGAATTGGAATGATAGCAGGATAAATGTAATTGTTAACATTAAAAGAATGCAGGGGTAATTAGCACAATTTATCCTAAATCCATGCTTTCCCGTGGACACATTAAGCAACAGCAACTTTTATATTCTGTTTTTAATAAATCAGATTAGTGTTGTTGAAAAGTGCTAAATAGAAGTTCCACAATTGCTTTAGTTCTCCTCGCCTTGTTTAGTGTTGAGAAATCGCTTTTGGAGGCGTGTATTTTGTCCATACGTCCTACGTCCGAGACACGGTAATTCTGTCAGAAGCCAGAGGCTATATATTATATTAAATCAGAATAGCGAAAGAAAACAATTTACTTCGGTAGTGCAGTGATGCTTGTAAAAGTAAGAATTCGAGTTCTTATAGCTGCTGTTTTGATATGAAAAAAATAGACTATCCATACTTTTGATTTTCAAAAGGGCGCATTGAGAAATATGGGTTTCTTGGCAAGGTGAGTCCTGGTCCCCTGATGAGTGGCAGGTTCGTCCTGAGATTCAAACTTAGATCCTGATCTTTATATACTCGAAAGCGGGTGATAACAATATGCTGGTTTGCTTTAATTACTGCATCACAAGACCAACCGCGAGGAAGGGTATGATTTAAAAAAAATGTAGAGAAGAAATTTAACGATAATCCAGAATAAAAACAAACCACCAGCGTCTTTCTAGCTGAAACAGGCGAACGCAAGAGAGGGCACGAGAGAGCATTATGGCAGGACACCAAGGTTTCATTGGGTGGCTGGGAAGAATTTGGGGAAGCTGGCAAACAATGTTTTGGGCACGAATATAATGTTCTTGCTTTGAATCAGTCAAGGTTGAAGTTTAGGTTTCAGACGAGTTTTCCACCGTGGGAAAGATATTACCTTGATGGTTTTGCCAAGGCTTTGGGGGGGGGGGGACCTTCCTGCTTTGAATCTCTTGCCCCGTGCGCGTCCCCCTCCCCCGTCCCTCGTCGCTTCTATTCTTCCATGCAGCTGGGCTCCTCCAACAATTGTATCCCTTCAGAAGATTTGCCTTCTCCGCCAGATGTCCAGATCTCAATTATTTTCAGCACATTTTAATCAGCCCGGCCTCTGATAAAGTCCTAATTAAAGAGCCCTCGCTATCAGAGGGCCGGTTCAGAACTCGGCCCCCTTATCGCATTCCTGAAGCTGTGGGTCAGGCAACACCGGAAAATGTGGCCAAAACATCATTCTGCTCCGAGTCGAATTGTGAAGGTCACCCAATAAAGTTGCACGCTGGGCCAAGAGTAACGAACAGATCTGAAGTGTCAATGCTTCGGGGAAAGTTGAAAAGGAAAGAGGAGAGAGAAAGGGAGGAGGCAAACCTTTGCTTTGTGGGTTATGAGCGGAGATAAAGAAGCCCGGGACAGCTGCAGCAGAGAAGTGCAAGGGTTGGGCACCGGCTGTCAACGCCGTCCGTGCGCCGGGGGGGGGGGGAAGGAAGGCTGAGCGCAACAGAACGCGCCAGGCGCACGCAGCAGCCTTGGAGAGGCGCTTCCCGCTCCGTGCTCCACCGTTGGCCAACTGGCAAGGGGAGAACAGTGCTGGGTACCTTCCTTCGCTTCTTGTGGAGGGAACTCTCTGCCTCGCCTTTCAGGCCCAAACTTTTTTGCACCGCTGTGGCAGGAATAGGGGTGGGGAAGGGCAGTTTCCAAAAGCGCTTTAGGAAAGCACGTTTTCCAGAGAGGACAAGATAAGAACGCAGCCCATTCCATATCACTGTAAACACTGAGATTTAAGCCCATTTACATTCAGATCTAGGATAGGCTATACTGGAGTTGCAACCCTATGCGTACTTGCTCGAGATTAAGCCCCATTGAGCACAATGGCTCCTGCTTTCGGGAAAACGGTTGCTGAGGAAATATCGTGCTACAAAGAAACTTGCTTCCAACTAGGCGGCCTTTAGACTCACTTCAGCAGAAATAAGTTCAGGATCGGTACCGGCATTTAGTCCTGCTGACTTCAGTGGAAACCGGTCGATTCAAATCTAGCTATTTCACTACCTCACTGTAAAAGTTTGCAAGAATAGGAGCCACTGCAAATATTTTATACAGGAAGCAGGTACTCCAATCTACTTTATGCTGAGATCCTAAAGCAAAAAAAAGTTGCAATCCGCGTGGATAATTTTCTTCTGGATCAGCGCCATTGGCATCAATGTGGCACTCCAGGAGGCCAGCACCAACTGTACTTTAGGAATAAGAGCTTAATTCTACGATCCAATCATTGCTTTCTAGAGCCAAGTTCCATTAAAAGCCGTGAGATTTACTTCTTAAGCAAATGCCTTCAGGTTCTGGGTCTTATTTACACTAAAGCAAAAAGGGCCCGGTTACTCCGATTTCCTAAATTTGTAAATAGTAACGTAAGGTTACAATCGGTATGTAAAATGGTTCACAGGCAGAATAAATCAACGCGGGTGGCTTCCAGATTTCATCCAATGAATTTCAATGGGTTTTCACTGTCAAGGATGGTTGAAGCGCGGGATCACGTTTAGGAAATCAATAGTACTTCTGAGTAAACATGCTAAGGATGTTTGTTCTCAGTACACAGATATGTGTTTAGGAATAGAGGTCTAAAATGTTGTCTTCTACCAGAACCTTCTGTGTTTTATGTGTTTCTGCTTTTATTTGGGTTGTCATTGAGGGATCTGGAAGAATTTCCCCTTCGCGCTTCTCTCCCGAGTTCTGTCACAATATGTCTAACATCCATCATGATCACCCCCGATCTACTGCTTATTGAAAGAACGGCCACTCCATCAGGAGTCCGCCAGATGCATCTAGCGAAGTAGGCTGTTGCCCTAGGAAAGCTCATGTCAAGGAAAAGTGTGCAGCGGCGCTTTCCCTCACTTGCGTGTGTTGCGCAATCTTGCCTGCCCCCATGCTGCCAGTTTGGTGTTCTCTAAATAAACGGTGGTCTTGAAAGAGGGCGGCGGCGGCGGCGTGGGGGGGGGGTTGAGAAGACGCTAGTGTTTAAGTATAACTAAGAACTTGGCAAGCATAGAGTTTAAAATATATTTCTAAGTCAACTTAACGTGTGGTTGGGAAACCAAGGGTAGATCTCATAAGGGCTACACTAAACATTCTTTGGTCTTGGGGTAAATGCTGATGAGCCGAGAAGCCTCAAAGATAATATTACTTTGTAATTACTTTTTAGCTGAAGTTGTTTAACTGGCTCCAAGTAATTAATGAAAGTTGGTGTCCAAACGCCTGATTTACGATTCGGTGTCACCCTGAGGTCACTAGAGGCGATCCGTTTCCATCTGAATTCACTCCGGTTTTTTTTTTTTTAAATAGGCTGTTTATTATTATTTGAGCGAGCAATTTTCGCTTAAAGTAGGAGGCTATTTTTCATTTAACGGCCTGCCATTTTTATTGCAGGCTCTTCAGAAAGTTAATCTTATAAAATAAGTGAGAAGTTAAGAGAGAACGAGATTAAAGGGTACCTTTTACATGTGAAACGGGCAGACGAGTTTGCTCAACAGACGGGGGACTTTCTCTTAAATATGAGGAGGAATTAATGAAAGCAACGCTCACTGCGAAAAGCGACCGGCCTGCCCTTTCCAGGCGCAGCCAAAACGCCTGACTCCTAATTTCCCACCGAAGCATCGGTCCTAGGCTTGACTAGTCTTGACAACAATATTTGAGCCTCGCCATCCCAACAGCCTACTTGGCACCTAGATTCCCAAACACAAGTCATTTCCAAGTAAACAAACTTATGATCTCGTTATGACTTGGCAGCGTCGCATTGAGATCAACGTTAAAAAAAAAAAGTGCTTAGAACTGTAAGATTCCCCCCCCCCCCGCCCACAGCTCCTGCAGCGCGTGCCTGAGCGCGTACTACTCAGTCCTCCTTGCTCCCAGAGAGACACAGAGAAGCGGCATAACATTGCCCTCATTTTACAAAAAGAGAATTGAGGCACAGCGTGGGGAAAGTAATTAGACGCGCGCCTCGGATGTTAATGGATCTCATAACACCCAATGATCCCCCTCAGCAGTTCTTGGCCACGAGCAGAGTGTGTGCTGGTGTTTATGGAAAGAAAGAGTTACCTTCCACTAGGCCGAGTTCGGATGCTAATTCAGGAATTAAGGAATGACGGAGAAAGTGACGCAAGCAGCCTCAAAGACCAGATTTAGAATGGATTCGCACCACAGTCATAAACACAGAGAGAACTATTTTGGTCACGCCGTGGGTTTATCTGGGTTCATTGAGCAGGCTCTCTCTTCCCGAAGGAAGGAGCCACCAGCGGGGGCTTCAGGTTTTCGACGCCTGCCTGCCCGGGGAGGGGACATTCTTTCAGGAAGCCGCTTCATGAGAAAGTTCAAGGGCAGGCGATTCAACTCCTGGTTCTTGACAATGTTGCTCTCTTGGCAGGTTACGGCACGGTGGCGTTTGATGGAACTCCAAGTTATGGCCACACCCCCTCTCACCACGCAGCGCAGTTTACAAACCACTCCTTCAAGCACGAGGATCCCATCGTCCAGCAGACGTCTCTAGGTAACTACTTAGGCTTCTATAGTGGTACTGATAATCATGATCAGGTTGGCAGTGTTCTGCCCTTATGTGTACCCATAAAAAACTCCGCTGCTGTTCAAAATACCTTCTCAGAGATTACACCATTGATAACGGAACACAAGTGTGGTCTTGTGCACATAAAAGTAAATTAATCATAGCCTAGACAAGTGTAGATTTCCTGAAGCTCATATGACTTCAATAGTGCAAACCTAGGCCTCACTGCTCCTAAGTGTCTCAGTGAGTGGGATTTATTCCAGTGTAAGAGTGGAACAACCTGCATGGAATACAGTAAGGATTACTTCTGAATAAACATGCTTGTGCACTATAAGTAGTAGGTTTCATTGAAAGTGCAACTTTTACACACACACACACACACACAGACAGACACACAAATGCTTATGGACAAAAGTCTAAGCCGTCTCCTGCCTAAGTGGACACGTCTAGTTTGTGTGACTGAATTATCTATCTATATTACTAGTTGGACATTATTGTGATATTATTGACTAAATATTCAGGGCATAAAGCAGTCAAAATCAAGCAGTTTTAGATCCCATTGAAACCACCTTGGGATTTCAAGCTTGATAGTGCTCTTTGCTTGGATGATGCTCTTAGCCAGGCATCCCCAATCTGCGGGCCTCCAGATGTTTTGGCCTACAACTCCCATGATCCCTAGCTAACAGGACCAGTGGTCAGGGATGATGGGAATTGTAGTCCAAAACATCTGGAGGGCTGAAGGTTGGGGATGCCTGCTCTTAGCATTTACAAAAGGTGTTTCAAGTGTTGGAAGTCTTAATGCTACAATCCTGTACACAATTACCTGGGAGCAATTCCTAATAAAGTCATGTTTAGGACAGCCATATAAAGCTGCCCAGTATTACTGCTTACATCAGAGTAATTGTGCTGCGTACAAAAAGTCCCAAATTTAATCTTTGCTTCGCTTCTGTAGGTAGAGGTGGGAAAGGCTCTTTTCTGAAATCCTGGAGAACACTGCCAGTCAATGTAGTGTTATAGGCAATACTGAACTAGATGAATAAATTATCTGAATTGGTATAGGGCAGCTCCCTATGGTCTAACTTCCATGTGACAAATGGGAGGCTGAGAAAAAAGCACTTTGCAGGTTTATGGTTGAAGGGAGATTTGAAGGTTTTATCATCCGATAGCTCTCACAGAACTGGGGATCTGACGGAACACTTGCAAAAACCAAGTGTTCGTCTGTTTTCCATAAGATTTTTTGTCAACAGCTACACAGCTTAGAAATAACTATAGGCATTAGCTCTGTTCTACTCAATGATGAAATATCTACTGAAAATAGAAATCATTACTGGTTCCAAATTATTGGATACTCAGGTGCCCCATGCCCCCATCGGCTCCTGAGCGTGAGAAAAAGCCCTTCCTATCGCTTACAGGATGTGACATTAACCCTTCTGAGTATGGAAACCAGCTCTGCTGTGGGGTGGTAACTTCTCTGTGGTTTGTCTGCAGGTGACCAGCAATATTCGGTGCCTCCTCCTGTCTATGGCTGCCACACCCCCACGGACAGTTGCACGGGCAGCCAGGCTTTGCTTCTGAGGACCCCATACAACAGGTGCGAAGCCTTTAGTTCTGGTCTCTTAATCTTCCAGTTCTCTTGTGTACAGTTCACCTCCCAGATATTGGCAAAACAGCTTTATTGTTGGTGCAAACGCCTCCGAAGTTGAATTGCTGTCCTATACCTCCTCCTTTCTTCTTCACCCCACCAGACTTTATTTATACAAAACTCTCATATTCAGGCCTCCAATAACATGAGGAACATCTAACTTTAGCATGTCTCTAATTCTCCTTTCAGAGAATTAAAGTTGACAAAATATAGCCGTAAATATTAAAATGCAAGGATAGAAAACCGTGTTGCTCTTAGATGCTCATATTTGTTTTTTATTAAAAAAATATATGATGTGGCAATGTTATTGGAAGGTACATTGAATAGCTTGTAGCCCAAGTCCCTTGATTAATGCAGGATCTGCAGTGCCTTTCTTTACCAGAATCCCTGACAGACTGCCCTCCAGCATCTGATTTAAGCACCTCCAGGGAAGAAGATCCCATCACAACCGGAGGCAGTCTCATCCACTATGGAACAGCCTTTTGCAGTCAGAAAGTGTCTCCTAATGTTTAGCCAAAATCTATTCCCTTGCGGTTTCTACCCTTGATTCTAGTCCTGCCGTCTGGCAAACAAGTATTTTATTCTACGAACTGCCCTGAGATCTTGTGATGAAGGGTGGTAGATAAATGAAACAAACATCGTATCTATTTTTGTTATTTTAAATTACTCCACTCTTGTTGCATTTTTTTAAAAAATAAATTCATAAGATTTCTACCCCACCTTTCCTTCCAAGGAACCCATTCAATTCTCATTGAAAGAATTTTGTGACTCTAGGCCCATATTTGTTAACAGTGGCTTTCATTTAAAGTGGAGTAGTCTTGATAATATAATGCAGCAAAAGCAAAAAAAGAATCTCGTGGCACCTTAAAGAAGAACAAATTTATGGTAGCCCAAGCTTTCATGTCCCAATTAACCAGCCAACCCCTTCAGTAAAAAAAAAAAAAGGTTACTGACACAAAATGGGTGTATAGATTATAGAGCATTAATTACATGTATTTGCTAAGCCTGGAACAACTGGGTTTATTCTGTGTTTCATCCAAGGCCTTGTGTCTTGTCCTCTGATAAAGCTGCATTCAGATCTAGAAAGGAACTCAATCCTTTTCTCACAGTCCAGTTTACTAGGACCTTGGAAGCAAGTTCAGTTTAGGGTCCACTGAAGTTAATGGGACCAATCTGGCTGGACACAGAAGTATTACTCAGTTTAACTGTGCTGGGTGCCTGGTCTGTCAGTGAAATGGAAAATTAAGGAGCTCGTTCATATGTTAAGTAGTAAACCGAAGGAAAGGATGCGCTCCTTAATTTTTCTCCATTCTGGTCTGTGGCAAAAGTCCATCTCTCTGACAGAAAGGAGGAAGGGAGTTACCCGGGTGTGTTCCTTTCCACCACCGCAGAATGGCAGGACCAAATAGGAGCCACTTCAAAATGTCAAGGCGTCCCTGAGATAGGTAGCATCCCGGAATTCTGGGGATGTAAAGTTTAATCAGCGCAAACGGCCTCTTACCAGAGATGGATACCAACTGTGAGAAAAAAGACCAAACTGCGGGGTTTCACAGCAAAATAATATTCTCTTTTTTTTCAAAGTCGGATGAGGGATGCAGTACCTGAAATAACATCACTACAGGAGATGTTGGTCGTTAAAAAGCTTTTTCTTTCCCCTCTCCTTTCGCTGCCGATGGGGAAACCGAGGTTGAAAATGTAACTCGCTCAAGGCCATCCATACTGTGTTGATTTTAAAATAAACCGTTCCTTTCCATTCTATCCGGGCTTAGCTTTGTGGCCCATCCAGCAGGCGTTTAAAAATCAAAACAACCCTCATCTGCTACCCTTTGCTTTGAAGTGATGGTGGAGCGGGCCCGGGGCCGAGGGGAGAAGAGGGAAGCACCTTTTAAGTTTGTTTTGAGCTTGTTTAGGAACCCGAACAAAACCCTCCTCTCCGCTCTCTCCCACCTATGCTTCAACTTTTGGTGAACTTGGAACCAGTCCCATGTCTAGGGAGCTGCTAAGAAACGTGCGCGCGCAAAAACAATGTACTCCTGCAAAGGAGAGCGATGCGGGCTTTCGTTCTAACTCTACTGATTGATATTGTGCAGCTCAGTTCTCTAGAAGCCCCTTTGCTAGTGAGCCTGACTTAAAGTCATTGAAGGAGGGGACACGGGAAAAAAGGGTGCATGGATCGGATGGATGGGGGGGGGGCAGAGAGAGAGAGAGAGAGAGAGAGAGATAGAGAGAGAGAGAGAGAGAGATGTTGCACAGGAATAACCGCGGGGAGCAAATCTCGTCTCTGCGCAGTGCGCACCTCTGTGGGACACCATGATTTCTTTATTTGCTGGGCGTGTTTAGCAGTCAAACTCAGTTCCACCTCCACTGTTTCTAAAGGAGCCTGCTCCCAAGTCTGCCTGCGTCGGGTAAACCTCCTGAACATGGTTCCAGTACATCGGGGCTGCGGAGACTCCTGTGCCTCTTACATTATTTCAGATTAGGGCAGATCAAAGGTCTCTGCCCCGCGAAACCTCACAAGGAGGGCCAAGGTGGGGCGGGGCGGGGCGCGGCGCCCGGACCTGAGTGCCTCTCCTCCTTCGTAGGTGTTGCTCTGCGGGAGTCACGGAGCCGAGCGCTGCGCTTGCTTCATTAAACTTAATGAGTGAGATCCGAGTGGAGCAGGGCTGGGGTGTCAGCCGTTAGCGGAACCGAACAAAGTATCCTCTAGGCTCTGTTTGTTGGCCACCGGTCGGTGCCAGAAGCAATGCGGCAGCAAACGAAGCGGAAAGAGATGCATTGTGTAGCCAAGACTTCGGCTCTAATAGGCTCCCTAGATTCTATGTCCCATTTATTATTGTCGGATTAGGAGTAGCTGTTTGCTGCCCAAGTAATGCTTCTCTCACCTGATTTGCTTCGCACATAGTCCGCACGGTTTTCTGCTTTAGGTAACTCAAGAGTTTCTTGCAGAACCATGATTTGCTGACTCCAAACGCCTCGCTGTGGAATTAGCCTCCTTCTGCAAACTACTTTCCTTATAAACTGGCCTTCCGGTTTGATTGGTTGAGGGCCCTCCCACCTCTCTGCCCTTGCTTACACCCAGGTACTACAAGTCAAGATGTTGCTCCGTAGGAACCACTTCAATGGGACTTACTATTTCTAACCAAATATGCATGTTATCAAAATGCCACTGCCACCTTAACCTGCTTCTTCATCCATTTGAGAATTTGTTTAGCTTTGCCTTCCAACTGTGGTAGATATGAAGATACTCAGTATGAAAAAAACTGAAGAGCAAACTCTGAGAAACAAAAATGACTACATTCCTCAAGCATACTATCTTTGGAAGCACAGTTAATAATATTTAATGGCTAGCTGGCAAGACATTCACTCACTGAGCACAATTCCTGTCAGTGACCACAGTGACTTGTTTATATATATATATAAAATACTTCATTCTGCTGACTTAATAACAGCTAGAACTTCATTAAGATAACTTTCATTATTTTAGAGATAGTAGTCATGTTGATCAAGCTGGGTAGTAAACTCTCTGAGCTGCACAGAAGCCCTCTTTGGACAGAACCACCCTCCTATGGAAAACTCATCGATGCCAAGACAATGCAGAATGCAAAGGAGTGGGGTACAGGCTCCAGAAGATTGGGTTCCTAAGCAAGAAAGTGGCATGCTTCCACTCACTTACATCATGTCCTTACTCTGATGCTTCCATTATTTCCATTTTGAAGGCCATGGCATAACAAGTAGCCGTACATTTTGAAGTGCAGGAGCTTCTCATGACACTTCCCACAGAGTCACGATCCCTGAGAAAAATGCAGGCAGCTTGTTGATATACCTCCACCCCACCAAAGAGCAACAGTGCATAGTATAAAACCCATTTTATTAAGACCATCTATGGCAGTCATAGAATAGTGATCTGGCAACGAGTGTGTGTGTATTGGTTTGCGTGTTGGATTTGGGCTGGAGAGACCTAGGTTCACATCTCCATTCAGACATCAAACTCACTGAGTGAACTTGAGCTAGTCACTGGGTGACCTTTTCCATTCTCTCCTCCACCCCTCACCCCCCCAAAAAACCCTTACAACTCTGGCAAATGAAGCCCTGGCATAGTACACCACTGCTCTTTCTATGCAGAGAAGTATCAGAGCTTTGCTCCCCTGTGTTCCTGCTCCACTATACCAATGGGCATGACAGCTCTGTGCATACGTTGCTAAGAAGCAGGAAATGGAGATACCATAGCTTGGTGCGTGCATCTGCACACGTGGAGTCCTAGTACTGTGGATAAGGAACTGTTTAAAAATCTGATCTTTAGAGCCCCAATTTATACCATTTTTTTTTGTTTCTGAGGTTTAAAATATCATTTACAGTGTGTTTCATAACTTTATTTGCAACTGTGGACTAAACATTATTTAACGCTGATGTTCTCATAATTTTGACAAAGCAACCAGATTATGTACTAAGCAGATACATTTTGCAGTTTATAACATGAGCAGAGCTGTTCAAATCTGTATCTCTCAGCGTCCCTCCATTTAACAGCTTGATCCATCCATGGCCAAATAAACGATGTCTAAAAACAGTTCTGTCAAAGTATCCAAAAGCATAGGGCGAAAGTACTTTTGTACTTTTCAATAACTATTAAAAAAGCCATAGCACGTACTGACTTGGTTAGCACTTTAATAAAACTGCTGGAAGGTGTTGGGTTGTGCTGCTGCAGATGCACCATGGCGTTCATTCTCTCTGCACTCCTCCCTTTTCAAGGAAGCTTCATTTCCAATCTGTGCACGTCCCTAGCTTCCTACTGGAATCCTATAACCTTTCACAGTACAAATATTATGGTGGACATTTTTTTGGGGGGGGGTCCTGCTTTTGGTTTAGTAAATGTTTTAGTAAATGTTTCTTCCTTGTATCAAGAACAGTTGCCAGGATAGCTCCTTTATCTATGAGTGTGTGTGTGTGATAAGGTGCAGCCAGTGCTGACTGCAGGTGCCTTTTTGGAGTGCTGTATGCATGACATCATCCCAATGCCATCCCCATCCTGCACTATTTTCCAATCCAAAGCACATTTTGCTGAAACAGTTGTAATCTGCTTTGTGCATAACATGCACTTCTCAAGCACTTGCTGCAGACGTGTGTACAGAGAGAGTGCTTTGCCAGGTCACCTCCTTCTGGGGTAGACCTACTGACATTGCAGGGCTGTGCCACTCCCCCTCACTATGTTTAATTTGTCATTGAACGAAATAAGTAAAATAGGAAACAGGACAGTGACCCTCTCTTTCGAAAGGGTGAAAAGTACCTGAACTCAGCTGACATACTAATTGAGGAGAGGGGTCTAGAGAACACCAGTGTGCACTAGTTGGAAAACATGCCCGCCGGTGTACATAGACAACACAGATAGTAGTTGCTGCTTTAGAGGAAGTTATTGTTTGAAGGTGTGTACAATTGCAAACTGTTACGTACAAAAGCACACTGAAAAAACAAGCCTACGTGTATACAAAGTTTATGAATTGAACTGAGCGAGTCTGAAAAATGTGCAGTATGAGTGAAATATTTGAAAAGGGGAATTTGCCCAAATACAGCTTCTCCTGTCATAGCAGAACTGTTAAGTAGGAAAGCTGTAGTAGGCCTATCTGGAGAAAAATATTCATTTGTTCTATATAACCCTTAACAGACAGGAATCTCCTAATTGTTGACTTGGCAACCCTAGTTGCAACATAATATCTGTTTTTCAAGAACGTTGTGTTGGTATTTGATGGTCAGGCGCAGAAGGCAAAGAAACACCGTACTCCAAACATGCATTAGATATCCAACAGTTGCAGATCTATTAAAATGACATTGTGAACTTTTCTGTATCGTGCAGTTTGATGTAGTAAACATGTTTAATGCTGAAAATTTACTATGAGTCACACTTACAAAGACTTTAAGAGTGGAGGAGTTGCAGTGCAGATTATAGCTCTTTCTGCACCAAGGTTAAGAACTCATAGGCAGCAGTACAGGCCAAAACAAACTCTATATGATCTACTACTGGTTTCCTTTTAAGTCTCTCCCCCCCCTTTTTTGCTTAAAGTTAACTTCCTTTTATTTCACTCCAACTGACATTAATCCCTGTTGTATGAATGTCTTCCCCTCCCCCTGGTTCATTTTCAAAACATCTTTGGAAGGGAAGACTGACTTTTGTAGTACTTTCTTTGCAGTGGCTTAGGAGGTTCAGTTCATAATAATTGAAATAATCCAATTATTTCCAAATAGTTCTAGTACTTCAGACTCATTTTAAGCAGATATTTGAATAGATCCATTGGTTCAAAAATGTATTCTATTGCACATTGATATGTAAGCCAAATTTAATGAGATTTGAATATTGTTGTGGGCTATCCCAATCTATGAGTGGCACAAGATTCCAGGGGGTTGCAGGCACTGACCCAGGGTTCAGTTTCCTCGTAATGAGGGACAGAGGAGACTGTGGTGTCTTTATGATATATGGTTTATTTACACATATATTCAACCTGAGCCTACAATGGAGGGGCTCACAGCATTAATGCCCCGAGAAGGTCTTGTGTCTCCCATAGTCACAGCCTTGGATTCAAGCAGATATCAAATATGTCTCTCCCTCTCAGGCTTCTGCGCCTGCCTCCTGCTTCTAGCCCAGCTCTCTCTCACACAAAACACTGGCTTTTGTCCTTCTAACTACCAGCCAGTTGAGGGAGGGGAGGCCTACCCACATGCTTGGTGGGGCATTACCAAGAAGCTGGCCTGGCTATTCCAGCTGGATCCAGGAATTAGAAGGGACTCAGGCATACAGCCCAAGCCCTCAACCACTCACAACACTATGCTATATGACAGAAGTTCTTCTAGCAATCATAAAGGGCCTCATGGAATTATTTCCTGCTCCCTCATAAATCAGAAACAGTATTTATTTATTTCTTCAATTGCTCATTCTCTGGATCTTCCAGGCTTCTATTCTGGTTCATTGTCACAGATGACTGGAGTAGAAACAGAAACTAGCAATTTGGGTTGCATTCCTGTACACACTTACCTGGCAGTAATTCCCAATTTATTTAATGGGCCTAACTTCTAAGTAAATTGATTGCACTGTCAGGGGAATAATCTGATCATTGTGGTCAGAAGAGGTATCTTCTAAGGCAAAGGGCCTCCTGTAGAGTGAACTGAGGTTGCACTGACACTATCTCATTTGTTATTTTTCCATACATTTATCCAGAGGTGCTCTGTTACAATCAGTTACTGTGCATTAGCCATTCAGAAACTCTTCTCTTCAAATTGCAGTCTTAGGGTTATATTACGTATGTTAATGAATCTGCACAATTGCAGCATTTACACCTCTGTGTATTGCCTTCCACTTTACAGCCTGCTCACTTCAACAGCAGTTGTTTTTCTTCTTCTGGGAGGCAGGCTTCAATCAATTACACAGCCATGTGCCACAATGTTTGTCCTTAATTCAGGGGTGACCAATGTGGCACCAGAGGGTGAACATACATCCACAGAGACATTCCATGTGCCCACAGGGTCATTCCCATCATGGAAAGAAAGAAGTCTGCTACACTGCTTGTTTGAGGGGTGTGTGGGTGGGTGTGGGTGTGTGCATAAGAGCCAATACTGGCCTAGTATCTGTGCATTAAAAAAAAAGTTGATCTTTTTCTCATTCACTCTGTGCCATAGGAGCCAACTCCTAGTGACAAGGTCCCTTTGGCTCCCCCAATAAAAAAAATGAGGGAGCCACCCCCCCCCGCAAGCTGAGTGGAATTGCCATTCAAATGGTGTGCGTGCTCCACGTCCTACGATCAATTATGTGGGGCAGGGGTTACCTGGGTCCCCCAATAGTTTATTTAAGTTGGCACCCCTGCTCTATGCTCTATCAAGTTTTGATCTCTGCTTTGAGTTCTGAGCCATTCTGCATAAAACAAAGCTTTGTGGTCCCCATTCATCATAATCAGTAATTTAAAAATGGCGATTTCCTTTCCCCCTTTTTGTCCAAAGTGGATGAAATTTACAAGCACAAATTTGCAGGTGAATTAAGTCTGCCAAATTTAAGACAAATTGGTCAAGGGGCTTTTGTCAGGAGGTTTCCTCTATAAAAACTGTATTAGGGCAATACCTTTATTAGGCTATCTAGAACTCCACTATTCATATTAATGTCATGCTTTCAACAGAGGAAGAGAGGTTTGTTTTTTGCTTTTTTTTACCTTAAAATAATTAATAGGTGGCTTAACGGTCAGGGGTCCCTTTATCTTTAAGTATTATATATTCTTCCTTGTACATTTAAAAATAAATAAATCCAGGACTTGCTTGTGTCCTCAGGTCTCCAACAGACCTTAAGCATGAAGCTCTGTTTTCATGTGTGTGTTAAAGCAGAGCAACACAGGATTTTAAAAAAGTCAATGATGCTTTAAACTTTTTTTTAATCCTCCACTGCTGTGCTTTAACAAACAATCCAGAGTTCTTCAATGATCTGCAGGAACCATTTTGCACAGCCTCACTTCTTGCAAAGTCCACGGACCTAGAGAAACAAGGAGATATAGAAAAATATAAAGCTAAGGGTTCAGAAAAGTATAGGGAAAAACAACAACAGAGTGACAGGACAACATGAGGCTTTTGGGAGCCCTGATCCTACCCAGTGGGGTTTATTGACATTGTGCTTCAACCCTGGAGGGGGCTGGGTGGACCCCAATTTGTCTCATTATTCTGCCTATGCAGCCAATGCACACTGCTAATGTGTGGTGCCCATGACAGTTTTTCTTCTTTGCAAATGTGTTCATGGGT
This sequence comes from Lacerta agilis, assembly GCF_009819535.1. Classification (NCBI taxonomy): domain Eukaryota; kingdom Metazoa; phylum Chordata; class Lepidosauria; order Squamata; family Lacertidae; genus Lacerta; species Lacerta agilis. The sequence continues at coordinate 63,055,175 of NC_046312.1, read as the reverse complement.
CCAAAAAAGGTTGGTGACCCCTGCCTCAGTTAAATGATTGATTAAAATAGAAACTTTGAATTCTCAAAACTTAAGCAATACACACTGGATTTTCACTAAGCTGGCAAAAGGCACAATACCATTCAATTTTCGACACAATCTAAACTCCCAACAGGGTAAATTTAATGTATGTTTTGGATAGGCACGAAAATAGTTACAAACAGTGTGAAGGCTGCAGTGCAAAAACTGGTATATAACTTATCCATTCTTCATCGGAATTTTCAAGATTTTCAACCCAGCAATTTTTGGAAGATCAGTTTTATATCTGATGCAATTGTTTCTCACTGTTTTTTTAGCGTTTGCATGGATTGTTTTCTTGTTTTAGAGTTCATTGAATTGATTTTATTTTTCTTAGAGCATCCATCTCTGTGTTTTGCTCAGTTTTTACCATGTTCAATACGTAGCTGGTTTTAAAATGTGAAGCAGCCCATAAATTTGTGTAATAAATAAACAAACATTTGGTCAGATTATACCCCTCACTAGTTGCTTCTCCATACAAAGTATATACAAGCTGTCCTGACTGCATGACAAACAGAATTTTCAGGTTTTATAATGACAGAATACTGAACGCTTAGCTAGAGTCAATAGTATGGATCTATAATATTGTAGAACTAGGAAAAGTGCAAGAGAAGGGCAACTAAAATGACCAAGGAGTTGGGAGCAGCTTCCAAACATGGAAAAGTTTAAACATTTTAGGTTTTTTAGTTTAGAAAAATGTGAGCAAGGGAGGTCCTGATATAAAACTATGAATAGTGTTCTCAAAGTGGATAGGGAGCAGCTTTCTCCCTACTGTAACACCAGAATTTGAGGTCACTCAATGAAACTATTTTGCAGCATATTTTGGAGAAACTAGGTACTTCACAAAAGCATAATTAATGTATAGAACTCACTGCTATTTAATTTGGTGACAACCATTAGGTTAGATGGCTTTGAAAGGCAGTTAGACTGATTTTGCTCCATGAGTCTTTCTATCAATGGTTATTAGTTATGATGGCTACCTGGAACCTGCTTGTTCATAAGCAACAATTTGAGATGTATTGCCTGCCTTCACGACCTATTTATGGTTTCCCAGTGGGTATCTGGTTAGCCTCTGTGGGAAGCTGTATGCTGGACTAAATGGATCCCTGCTTTGATCTAGCAGGCTTCTGCTTAGGTTCTTAAGATACTACAACCTGTGCATGAGTTCAAAAATTGTCCTGATTTCTAAATCCTTTTGGCAATTGCCTTCTCCTGTATCTACATAAATAAAAATGGGTTTTCCATTCAAGCAAAAACTGCATATGGTCTGGCTACTCCTGTCACTACAGCACTGCAAGATGAAAACACTGCCCTAGCAGAAATCTCCATTTAGTGTAACTCATAAAAATATACATACAAGTTGTTTCAGGGCCTGGGCCTGGCAACCTGAGTGGCTTTCTACTGGTGACAAGATGAGTAAGTGTATTACTTGATGAAAAAGCAAATGAAGGGGAAAAAAGGAGATCTTGTGGAGGAGGCCCTTATAAATGAACTGTCAAATGAAATAAAGTTAAAGGAAAATCTCCTGCTGTAAATGCAGAGGTCTGGCGCTTCTAATAAAAATCAGGGCCCTGGAGGAATTAATTACATCAGCATTACAGGAAGAATTCATGGAATTGCAAAATGTAGTGGCACAGACCAGCACGAGATGCTGTTGCAAATGGGGAAACTGCAGGAGAGTCTTAACAATTTCTGAGCTGATATGCAGGACATTGTAGTCACATAATAGCAGTTTAGACACTCTCATGAATAATAGCATTCAGCGGTAATGACAAATGATATTATGCATACTTCGCAGCTGAAGTCATTTAACTTTATTTCTTTGCTTCTAAGGGTGTATATTAAAAGTGGTCCAGCAAAATCTTAAGAGAAAACTCTTCTATAAAATATATATATTTGCGTCAAATTAGTTCTAATTAAATTTAGAAAGGTTTGGTGATTTATAGTGGGGTGTGTGTGTGTGTGTGTGTGTTTGTTTGTGTGTATCTATCTCTACCTCTATCTATCTGTACCTCAAAATTCACAGTGAATGGCCAGCATACCAATACTTCCCCCAGAATAATGTTTTCTGATAACAAAGAACAGGGCAAATGGATGTCTCGTAGCAGAGCAGGGCTATGTGCAGGCTGCAAGAAAGCCTTGGGGTGCCCGATATGGCCCTGGGGCTTTATGTTGTCTTACCCCTATGAGTGAGAATCATAGAAGGTTCCTTTAGCAACTTGTAAGAAAGTTGATCTTAGCTGTTTGTACATCAGTACTTTTCTCCTAAGAGCTCCAAGGAAATGGGAGCATTTCCGTGTAATAATTAGTCCTCTGAAAGAACTATGCAGTAACAGGAGCACCAGCTTGGCCCTGCAACTCTTGGGTACTTGGGGCTGTAGGTGCCCACGCAGCGTGCATGAACCTAGAACCGAAATTTGTAGGTGTGCGGCCCCTTCGTGAGTAATATTGTGGGTGCTTGGGCACCCAGGGCCCCAGGGAGTTGGCACCTATGTGTAGTAAGTATTTGCTTGGATCACTACAGTACTAACCTGCTGTTATGGGGTGGAAGTGTCCAATGACAATCATGCAATTGGTCTTGCAGCTATTTTAGTTCTCCTTTTTTAAAAATAGAAACATTTACATACCACCTTTTGCCCACATCAATGCTCAAAGAATAGTCACCGGATATTATATTAATAACATTAAGATGATGTTGTCTAAGAATGTTTTAATTATAATAAAAGTGAAACAAGAAAAAGCATTTGTGTTCACAAACTTCATAGCTTGTCCACACATGGTGGAGCCCAGTTTGAAGTTCTGGCTCTTATGGGTTTTTTTTGTTTGTTTTTTAAAAAACCTGGAGTCAAGTTACTTTATGAAGCAATATTAATCACCTATCCCTATAGCTGTTTCAGTTAATTAACTACAGTGGTACCTCGACTTATGAATTTAATCTGTTCCGAATGCACATTCGTAGGTCGAAAAATTCGTAAGTCGAAAAAAGCGATTTCCCCATAGGAATGCATTGGAAACGAAAAATTCGGAAAAATTCGTAAGTCAAGTAAACCACATCTAAAATTCGTAAGTCGAGTAAACCGCATCTAAAACCTCCAATGGATGTCCTTTGGATGTCGAAAAATTCATAGGTGTGTGGGCACTTTTTTCATTTGTAAGTCGAAAAATTTGTATGTCGAGTAATTCGTAAGTCGAGGTACCACTGTATTTCAGTCTTCATTGAAGAGTAAAAATATATAGGTGGAACTGAGCTAACGAGCCCCATCAGCAGAAGCCCTACAGAAGGACTTCTGCTTGCATTATAGGGATTTCCTTCTTCTTCTCCTCCTCCTCCATACCCCAACGCCCCTAAAAGTTGATGAGGTGGGATCCTGGAGAACCCCCAGAACATCACATTGGGGAAGGAGAGGGGACTTCAGATCAAAAGAGCATGATGCTGAATTCCACCCCAGCTCCCCGAAAGCAAGAAATTGCTGTTATGGGTCTATAAATACTGTAATTTAATTGCATGTAATGTTTTTCTTTTTTGCAGAACTAATTTCGTTATAGCATATTTTATGGACATTTTAAAAACACTATAAGGGAAGTATTTAGCTAAGTGTTACTCTGAGTAGACCCACTGAAATTAGTGACCTTAACTTGTTCATTATGTTCAGTGAGTCTGTTCTAAATAAAACTTAGCTGAATGCCACCCTGAAAGTAGTATGATATATTCTCCTCTGATATTCTCTTCTTTTTTATATTTCTTACTTTTTAATTCAGCCTTACAGATAAGCACCATGTTGGCAAAACAATAAATTGCTTTAAACTGGTTTACCTTTATTTTTGAAATGTTTTTTTTTAAAAGAAGAAAATAAGAATATTGCTTCTCACTTAAAACAAATTATTTGAACTGGATCACATAACTTTAGTTCTAACTTTAAATATTTTTATAACAGTGACAATTTATACCAAATGACCTCACAGCTTGAATGCATGACATGGAATCAAATGAACTTGGGATCTCAACTTAAGGGGTAAGGTTTATGTTTTTGTTTTGTTTTTAAATCAATCTTATATTGCAGAATTATGTAATAATTTTTTTAAAAAAAGGACTTATCAAAATATTAAACTTCTTGGCATGTGGATATTTATCACTGACATCCTGGCTGTTATGTTTGTGTGTGTTAGATTTTGAAATGCTCAATAAAACCATATTTTTCTTGAGCGTGTTAAGCAGTTAAAGGGCACAAGAGAGCAATATTATCTAATTTGTTATGAGCTAGAATCTTTTATATAACACATTATAGGTACGGATTGCATTCATTTTATAACATCTGAAAAAAATATGGTGCAGTCATAAGCACTTCTGATAATCATGCTTTCACTTACACTGGTGTAATCTTGTGGATTTCCAGTGTCCATTGATGTACAGTGAAATCTTATTTATGTCTACTCAAAAGTAAGTCCCATTGAGTTCAGTTGAACTTACTCTCAGGTAAGAACATATATGACTGCACTATTTTTCACCAGCATTTCTTAACAAAACCATACACTTCGAATAAATTTGCAGCTCTTTGGAATAACTCAATAAACGGACCTGATCAAAATCTGTGCCTACTGCATCCAACCCTCCCAAAACTGCAGGGCTGTGTTGGAGAGAGTTGGTGAGATGGAGAGTACCTAGGACCAGGGCCAGCAGACAGAAAATAAGATTTGGGCATAGTAACCACATAGAAAAGGCCAAGGTGACTATTGCCAAGTCTGACCAAGGATACCAGATGTTGGGGTCTGGGTGGTGCCTGGGGTTGGAAAATTGAGTTCTCTGGGTTTGGAATGGACCCAAGTGCTAAAGTTCATCAGTTTGGAAAGGATGTGGAGGCAGGGTCCAATACAACAGGATTTTATTCACTTATGATACATAACAGAAGGTGGATAGGTGGGGAAAACCTTGTTTGGCCATTTAATTTTCTGTCAACTGGCCTCAAAGAGTGGAAACCCTAAGCTTCATCTGGAAGCTTTTACAGCTTTGCCAGGTCAGAAGAGACCAGTGGTCTGCTTGGATGGTCTGTGTCACTCTGGAGCTTGAGACTGTGGGCCTGGAGATGGTTTTAGTCTGTGGCCTTGCTTGCTCGCTCACAAAAAGAGCAACAGATTGCAGGTCAAAGCCACAGTGACTCCCGGTTCCAGCCACAGTGGCTCCTGACAGTAACAATGCCACAGCCCACGCTTTCCTTTTCTCCATCCCTTTCCAAATGTCTTATTTTAATCTTCCTCTCCATTTCTTTATACTTTTTCCATCTCTCGCGTCCTTTTATTACCTTGAATTCTCATAGATCTTACATCCTTTGCCTTTGCTTTTCCGCTGTCCCTCCCATTTTCCTTAGCTTCCTCCCTATGGACCGGACTGTTGTTCTCTCCCACCTGTAGGGAGTGGGCTCCAGTCTGGCCACTGCTTGCCCAGAAATTGTTTCCTGTTACCCTGGAAGCAGGAAGTCCTTCTTGAAGGAGCCACATGCTACTAAAGATATTTGATGAGGCTGCAGGCAGGATATGGGGGCTGTTATGGACAGTGCACTCCTTTCTTTCCTGAAGTTTGAACAAAGTGGGGAGATGAAGGTCATTTTAAGTATAGCAGTCTGAGGACAACTCATAGAATTTAATGTTGGCTAGCATGTTTGGTGGGGTAGAACCTTTCGACTGTGTGAGTTAGAAATGTTATTTGTATCTGGTGTGTAGATTTGAAATCAACATTTGAGAGAAAATAAGAAAATGCATTTTCACAAATATATTAAAGAAATGTTCCACTGTATTTTAAATAATTATAATTGCTTTCTTTTCATTTATATGTAATTGTTTTTTTCTGGCAAGGTGTTGCATCTTCTGAGAGTAAAGCTGCAGTATTTTATTTTATTTTTAAAAAGGTGGATCAGTATTAATTAACTAATCGGAAATAGTTGGATCCTTCTGGAGTTAGCATGTTGAAAATAATTTTGGTTTGAAGAAGAGCAAATTTCCTTATCCTATCTTAAAACAATATTTATTTGTGGACTGAAATCCCACAGTTCAAACAGCCTAGCTGCAGCTGGAAGAGTTAGGCTCACTTAGTCTCATTGAGACCAATGTGAGTTAAGTGCACATTTCTCTCTGCTGGAATTCCTCCGCTCCCTCTCATTTGAGGTTTTGAATTAGTTTTTCCTGACTATGCTTTGTATATTTGTTGAAACCAAGCCCTAACAGAAGGATGAAAAATTAGATCTGAGCATTCCCCATCCACACATAATCAATTATTGTCAAGAGATTCTTTCTTAAAAAAAAAAATAGTGGGAAGGGAGACATGAAGAAAAAGTAGCTGCTCATCCAGGTCTCCCCCCCCCAAAAAAAATCCAGCATGTGCAGACATACTATGTACTTATTATACAGAAGCCCTGGAATGAGCTGAAAACTAAATAAAGATAGAGTGTAAGTAATGTGAGTTTGACATGACACTAAACAGAAATGGATTAACCTATAGTGCAAGAGATATCCTAACATGTCACTGGAAATCTTAACCAAAATGTACACCATCTAATTATGGGGAGGTAGCATTATTAGATAGCACTCTTATTCAGTGCTACTTGTTTTAAATGATTCAGCATTGCACATGCTAGCAATTAAAAAACAACACTTTTCCTATTTCAGCTCATTTTCTGTGTGTTGGACATCAGGAGTCCCCCCCCCTTAAAAAAGAAAGGAAATAAAATTGGGCCAGTAAGAGAATTTACAGTGAGAACAGTATAATGGAGCACATTGTTTATGTTGCTATGGCAGCGCTGAGAAAATGTGTCATATATTATATGGAAAGTGCTACATATAAAGTCACACTAAGATGACTGAAAACCGAAACCTGTAGTTATCTCAGCGGTATGGTTGCAATCTGTTGCAAATAAACGGAAGTTAATGGTGCTCCTTATTCATCCTGGTAAGCTTATAAAAACAAATAAGCCCTACTCCTAGGATGTAGCAAACTGTTATATCCTCTGTTGCAGGGCTTGGGAACCCATGACCCTCCAGATGTTATTGAACCACAAATGCCATAATCCCTGACCACCGGTACTGGCTGGGGCTGATGGAAGTGCAAACCCAACATCTGGGAGACCACAGTTTCCCCATCTCTGCTGGATACTTTGAGCACAGATGGGAATAATATCAACAGCACATACCTCCAACTGATTAAAGGATTCTTAAGCTACTTCCTTGGCGAATGTTATTGTATGACCCATGTAATGTGTTTGCAGACTTGCATGAGCCCCTGTCAGGCAAAAATGCAGGATACAAATAATCAACAACAACAACAACAATAATGTACTCTTGCATCCCATTCAGATATGGTACTTGTTACATTGCAAAAAAAAATTGTGCAGGATAAAATTCACATTAAATAGTAACATAAAATGCAACGGTAACATGGTAATGAACTGAGGCCAATGGTTGACATCTGGCATGTACGGTAACTCAGGAGAGAGAAAACGGAAAGAATACCCAGTTTTTCAACAATCCATCACATTACATGGTTTTGATTTTTTAAATAACCACTTCTGCCTTTTTTTGGGAGGCCACTTCAGACTTTTCTCCTTCATTGTCTGCAATTTCCTCTTTAGATATGATGTTTTGTCTCTTCACTGCAAAGTGGAGAAGCATATAAACTTTGTCTGAGATCCAAGTAATTAAAGCAAGGAAGAGGTTACTCTTTAGGGATCTGAGTGGTGGTGGAGGAGGAAACCCCCTGGCTTAAACAGAAATATTGAAAGTAGAATAAAGTAGACAATAAATGGCATTCTACACATCCATAAGTGCAGACTTTTAGCAGTGGTACGACCTGGATTGTTTAGGAGGAAAAAGCAAAGAGAAGATGGAATCATGATGAACGATCTATGGTAAAGTCAATTTAAATGTTTTGGTATAGGCCAAGATTGTAGAATCTGTGGAAAATCAGAGCTAGACATAGCCTCATCGTTGGTAATATGAGCCAAAATAGTTATCTGTCTTCTTTGGCTGAGAGAGTTACAAAACACAGCGCCTTCAGTTTCAGTTGCCATGAACATAAGCTACTCTTCCTAAGATTTACATCTTTAAAATACATGGGCTGTTCATAAGGGATTCCCAGGAGTTTAGTGTTTCAGATGTTTCCCTCCTTCTTGAAGAACTTAATGAATATTGGCATCCTTCTTTGCATTGAAATGTGTGACTTCTATATATCTCTTCACAGATTATAGCCTTTATATACTTGCTGTCATTTTCATATGTGATTCAGTTAATGTTTTCTTCCCGAACTATACTGCAACAAAATAATTGAAAAGGCTTTCCAAATCTGAGAAATGGTTGTTGTTGGTTTTTTTAATGTACCATAGCAGATTCTGCTTGGGGGCATATGTGATTGGACATAGGCATAGCCCTAAGAGCACACAATGATGGGTGGTGTACACAGAAATCATCTCCATATTTAGCTTCTGGAACAGCCTTCCAGAAGGGGTAGATGTTGCTGGATTTAGGCCCCAATTTGTCAAACACTTGGTTTTAGTACGATTGATGATTTTCTGAAAGGGCTACTACATCCATCATTGCTGTGTGCACATTTGTAGTTGGAATCACTGTCCTTTGAACAGCTCTCTTCAAGGGTCACCAAGCTTTGGGCCCCACTTGGAATTTTGAGGAAGTGCCATGGGCACCAGTCATAAAACAGCTGCCAGTGAGGTGTGATGCAACACAAAATGGTTCCATGGTTGTGGCACAACACACAGTAGATACTGTGGAGGCGCAACCACATCTAAAAGAGCAGAAAAGGAGATGGGAACATAAAATGGTGCGGGCATATCACCCACCTGTCAGCAACCCCATTAATTAGTGGGAAAGGTAACCAGTTCAGCCACTGCCACACTCACTCAGAGAGAGGAGCTCTTTGCAACTCTCTTCTGTTCAAAACAAATGGGAAGGTGTATGTCCGATGCTGGAATCCAGGGAAGTGTGGATATGTTTAATGGGGTATGTTCAGTGTAGAAGAGTCTGAGCTTGTGCAAACAGGAACTGGGCAGGAAGAGCTAACATGTTATCATGTATTTTTGAACCATAAACAACTTACCTAAGCCACACACACACACCACTGCTATATCCCTGTCCAGCAACTGCACTTCTCAGATTCGGTGCTGCTGAGAGTATCACCTGCCCTGGAAGTCCACTTAGAAACTGGGCTTTTAGTGTTGCAGCTCAAGACCTCTGGAATTAATTATGAGACAGCTGTCAAGTGTTTAGGTGCCTACGGAAGATGTTTCCCTGAGTTGTGATCCAGTCATTTGTGAAAAATTAATTGTACATCTATAGAGTTTGCAGAAATAGTTTAAATTGTTTTTAGAATTTGGATTGATCTTACTTTTTATTGTGTTGCACACTGCTTTGATGGCCTCAATCTGTGAAGAGGTTTATAAATTTGGTAAAACACTGTATAAATATATAGATATATTCTGAGACCCTTCACCATAGGAAGTACTAGCAGGCATGCTGGTGTCTGTGGGCACTGCATTGGTGACACTGAAATAATAGCAAGTTTATGTACTCTGTTGTGAGTAAACCTTAAACACAGATCAAGTGATGTATATGACATTTGGTAAAATCACACATGCACAAATGAGATGTGTTTTTCAGGAACCTAACCCTGCTCTTGAGACTGTGATTTCATAGAACCAGAGTTAGAAGGGATCCAAAGGATCATGTAGTCCAACTCACTGCAATGCAGGAATCACAGCTACATTTAACTGTTTTTGATACTGATTCTTAATTTGTCCAAACCTACCCTCAGACCTGCTGGTGAAAGGTGGGTGATAAATTCTTTTTCTTACTAAAGCAATACACTCCAAATATAATTAATTCACATGACCCTAAAATTAAATTGCAATTAAACCAAACCGTTCATTTTGTGTTTGCCAAAAATGCATTTAAAATTATGGTGATGACTTATTATTTATGAAGTGCATGATATTCTAGATACAATTAAAAACAAAAGCCGAGCCCTTGCCAGCGGTGTAACAGTCAATGAACAGCAGTGGGAATAATAACAAAGAACTACAGAAGGAAATGATACGTTATTCTAAGGGAGGTTCATCTACTGCTTCTTTTCCATAATTTATCTGGTAATCTACCACTTTAAGCAACCCTCTTTTATGCTACATGCACACAAAAAGTAGAAGCTAGGATTCCTTGCTTTGTGAATAAGTTGTTATATTTCTACTGCTGAGATTTCTAGTTTTTATAAATGCCGTGTGGGCAGAGCAATTCTAACAAGGGACTAGGGAGGTGTGGAGTGGCAAATTTACTGCTGCCTCTCCGGTTGCCTCCTGCTGGCCAGGCAGAAAGGGGCAGGCGGTAGTGGGTTTGTTTGTTTTTTGGTGTGTCAGCTCCAGGATAGCATATTGGGAGGAGGCTTGAATCTAGCTGATCCAAACTTTCTGGTGCCCTCAGTCCCTGACCCCACTCATGCCCTGTTGGGGGTTTTCTGCTGGATTCTGCCCACCGGGACGAAGCTCAGAGCTTCCACTGTGGCAGAACCTGCCTCCCCACCCAGCACCACTCCTCTCTGCTGGTGGAGAGGTGACTGTGCCAGCCTACCCCTTCCCCAGCCGTCAAGTGGGGCTATGGATTTTCTTTTAAAAAACAACAACAACCCAAAGCAATATACAATAAACTATATTTAAATAACTGCAGAGGTTCCAAGTCGTATATTAATCATAAACCAGAACACACGAGGGCTTATCAGCAACGTTTCACACTCTTTCCAAATAGGTCACGCTGAAGTAACACATGTTCACAGATGCATACCACCTTTTCTTTACCCTGATTTTACTGGCATGGAAATGCATGCAGTGTTCTTTGTTTACAACAGGGCTTTCTCACCTCCTCCCTATCCCATCATAGCCTGGCATGGCTTCTGAAAAAAAGCTGGTCCTTAAAAAAGATCCTATTCAATCTAAGTCAAAAAAGGAGAGGTGTATTAAATCTATACAACACTGCCAATCTTTGACAATTACTTTCTCCCATGGTATGTAGTTTAAACACTAATGACCCGACTACATTTCTGTCATCTACTACTTTTTTCATGGCTATGGTAGTTCCACTTGCAAAAAAAGAGGTTTTGGTTCTTTTCTTCTTCAAATTGGTGACTTCCCAATATGATCAGCACGTTAAAAGGATTTCCAGAACACTGACTCCCAGCAAATGTCAAGTACAGTACCTGCCATCATAAAATTTTCTGGGAGCTGCCTGGTGCTGTTTCCAAGCCTGAATATAATTCAAATTAGAACTCAAAAGGCAAAGACTGCAATAAGCAACAGGAGCGGATCAGGATATGCATGAGCAGAACCCCATTCCCAACTCCCCGTCCCCAGTAGAGGTGTTCTTTGGGCATTGCAGAGGTGGTTTTGCAAGGTGTTGGGGGCCAAAGCAAGAAGGGGGAAATGGAGAAGCTAATTTAATAGTGGAGCTCACTGAAAGCAATGGGCTTAAGAGTACCTAACTCTGTATCTGAAGAAGTGTGCATGCACATGAAAGCTCATAGCAAGAACAAACTTAGTTGGTCTTTAAGGTGCTACTGGAAGAAAATTTTTAATTTTTTATTCTGTTCTAGACTGTGGCACTGGCCTTGCTTGGGCAATGAGAATGCCTCAACAGAGTTTTACGTTTTCTTTTTAAAAAAATGTAAATAATCTTCATAATGCATCTGTTTGGTAGTAGCATTATTACCAAAGAAAGCAGCAGTGTATTATTTTTCAGTGCTATGATTACAATTGTTCTAAATAATCAGTCACATTGAACATCATTTCATTATTTCCCTAAATGAAAGTGGCATATTTCCTGCGCCTCACATTTTTGGCTGCTTCTCCATGCTAAAATCCTGATCTCTTTCTTGAACTGCTATTTGCATGTCGATATCCCGATCCCTCCCGTGAAATAACGACACAAGACACCATAAAGTAAGGTTAAATGGAGAATGAAAGGCCACAACTTTATTGGTTCCGGTTGTTGAGCGGTATTGGCATTAGGCATTGGATCTAACTAGACTATATCCGACTCCAGTACGTCGTGCTGGCAGTCCAGGAAGGGTTAACCACTGTTGGGGTGAGCCCTTGCTGCTGCACATCAGCTAAGGACACACCCCGTGATCACCGATCCGGGGCGTGCCTTAGGCCCTCACCAGCCACGGCTTCGGACACGGACACGCCCCCCGGACTCCTTTACGAAGTACCCTTCAGCGCTTGGGGGAGGTGCTGGCCCGTCCTCCCCCCCCACATCCTGACCTTCCTGACCTTATCCAATGCCTAACCGCCAAACCAAAGTTGTGACGAGTTGCTACGAGGTAGGCGAAAAAACCACAAGGCGGAGCCAATTTGCCAGGTGGAAAAATTCCTACCTGGCCCCTCAACGGCGACCAATCATGATCCATAGCAAGGTCAATAAAATACCTAACCTAAAAAAGGGGAGGGTGGGAAGGGAAAGCTGGAGAGTTGGGGAGCCCAGGTGAAAGAGGGCGAGCTCTGGCTGCGTGCCCACTTAAATGCGGTGGGCACGCCCTAGCCGGCTGAGCCGGTTGGCCAGCCAGCTGGGCACCGCACCCAGAGCTCGCCCAATCGCGGCAGGGGATGCAGGCATCCCCTGAGCACGTGTAGGGCTCGTGCTACACTGCAACCCCCCCTCCTTTCTAAGGGCGGAAGGGGCTTTGCATGTCGATATCCCGATCCCTCCCGTGAAATAACGACACAAGACACCATAAAGTAAGGTTAAATGGAGAATGAAAGGCCACAACTTTATTGGTTCCGGTTGTTGAGCGGTATTGGCATTAGGCATTGGATCTAACTAGACTATATCCGACTCCAGTACGTCGTGCTGGCAGTCCAGGAAGGGTTAACCACTGTTGGGGTGAGCCCTTGCTGCTGCACATCAGCTAAGGACACACCCCGTGATCACCGATCCGGGGCGTGCCTTAGGCCCTCACCAGCCACGGCTTCGGACACGGACACGCCCCCCGGACTCCTTTACGAAGTACCCTTCAGCGCTTGGGGGAGGTGCTGGCCCGTCCTCCCCCCCCACATCCTGACCTTCCTGACCTTATCCAATGCCTAACCGCCAATCGAGCCAAAACATTTGGCTCGCCGCCAATACCCTCACCTCCGAAACCAATAACTAATTACTCTGCAACCATTGTCTTATATCTAATATAACGTCCGCTAGCCACACATCGTTTCCTGCGTCAGAAAGGTGTACACCATCATTCCTGTACAAAGCAGTCTCATTGAACTTTATAGCGGGGTGAGAGATGACCCGACCCCTCATTGCGACCACGCGGCGGGCCACCGCCTTATCCAGCAGCTTTCTGGCTCTGTTCACCGCAACCGGGCAACTGCAATCTCGCCAAACACTCCGCTCCAGCAGCGAAGACCAGAAAATGGTCAAATTTGGATAAGCGACCAACAGTCCATCAAAGTCCGAGAATATTTGCCATTGTAGGTCCACGCCTTTCCGATATGCCAAATCATTTTCACCCAATTGCACCACCAAGGCGTCAGGTGGGCCGTGCGCTGCAGCTCTAGCTTGCACTGTAGGGAGGAACTCGTCCCAACGCATCCCCCTCCTAGTCAGCCAAGTGATGTCCACCTGCGCAGGGAGCCCGAGGTTGCGACCCAAGCCGCGGTGAAAGGCCCGGTCTCTGGCCCAGTGCACGATGCTGTGGCCCACTAACCAAATTCGTACGCGATGGCTACCTGGAAGAGGTGACAAGAGAGGTACTGAGAAAACTGTGCAATCAGATTAAGCGTGTAAGTTGAAATAGGCTACCTAAGTGGGCAAGAGGTCACTTGGTGTTACGTAAATAGCCCTTGTATGCTTTAGACTTCCAGCGCCCCAAGTCTTTTATCCTCTCCACTGATAAACCCATGTGCATAGCCGTTGTAGCTGCACCGATACGAAAGGAGTGTGCAGCGAACTTTGCAGGGGGAAGACCACAAGCTGCGACTGCCTTGCGCATCACCCTTGTAAATTGCAGGCGCGTCAGTGTTGAGCCATCGTGATGTATAAGTAGTGGGCCCGGAGAGGGTGGTCTGAGCTGCAGGAAGCGGCGAGTGTCCTTTACTGGACACGGGCCCTTTAGCCCCGTGGCTTGTAGGCGCATCCAAGCTCCGGACCCCTTCTGATCTGTTTTAGACTGTCGAATTAGGATCAAAATTTCTGAAGGAGATATTTTTAGGTCCTCTAGCCTGATACCCCGATTAGTTTGGTCCTCCCATACCACCTCGCCGATTCTGAGAGCTCCGAAGAATGTAATCGAATAGGCCGCAGAAAATAATCGAGCCTCAAATTTTGACCAGCAAATTTTTCTTAACTGCGCATGTATTTGTGACAATATGTCAAATGTGATGGGTTGCCTGTCATCCAATTTTGATGGCTGCAGCCTGCGCCAACCCTCGAGAGCCTTCCTCACCACAAAGTCAGCACAAGGGTCGATCGAGAAAAGTGTTTTGCTAAAGAAAGATATAGCCGCAGACTGGATGTTAAGAGTTCTGGCGGCTCGACCCAGCCTCCACAAGTGTGATAGGTATTGCAAGACCTCCCGCTCGTTCGGGGGTGCGACCGGACCTATGCCCGACGCCTTCGCCCGGAAATTAATAAAATCAGCCCATGCTTTTTTATACGACTTAAGAGTGGAGGGGGCGACTGAAGCAGATACTCCCTTCAGGACGTCACACTCCCAAGGCTCCAGAGGTATTCCGGGAAAGGCTCCGGTAATTGCTGCGCCTCCGGTGCCAATAAGCGGAAGCGGTCCATCTGCAAACGAGATAAAGCGTCCGCAATATCGTTATTTAACCCTGGAATAAATCTGGCGCTGAAGCGGATGTTTAGTTTCAGGCAAGTCAGCACAAAGGAGCGCAGCAGCGCTGAAACCCTAGGAGAGCGTGACGATTGCCTAGAGAGAACACCCACCACGGCCTGGTTGTCAGTCCAAAAGCATACCTGGTGATTCCTAAGTTCGCTGGCCCACAGATGTACTGCCACTACAATTGGAAAAAACTCGAGGAAAGTGAGATCGCGCGTGATCGGTTTGCCCTTCCAGTGCGCTGGCCAAGGTTGGGCGCACCATTTCCCTCGGAAGTAAACGCCAAACCCCAATGAACCTGCCGCGTCGGATTGTACTTGGAAGTCAGTCCTTAGCCTGATTGTATCTTGCCACAGGGAAACCCCATTAAAACCGTCTAGGAATTGCAACCAGTTTTGAAGATCAGCCTTCACCCCTTTATTAAGGCGCACCCTGTGATGAGGTTTTTTGAGGCCGGCGGATAGCCTGGCCAATCTTGCGCAAAAGGGGCGACCTGGGGCAACCACTCGGCAGGCGAAATTCAAATGACCTAATAGGGATTGTATCTGCTTTAGGGTGACTTTCCTCAGTGGAAGGAGCTCCTGTATTAACTTTTTTAGAGCTGTAAGTTTTTCTTGTGGCAATCGGGATGTCTGGGCGATGGTGTCCAACTCTATTCCGAGGTAAGTGATGGTGGAGACAGGGCCCTCGGTCTTATCTTTGGCTAATGGGACGCCCAGTTCCTCGGATAATGATGCAAAAGCCCTTAAAAGGAAGGCGCAATCCCCACTATTGGCGCTAGCCATGAACAGGAAGTCATCCAGGTAATGAGTGACCCCCTCTAGACCGGTTCTGAAGCGCAGAGCCCATTCCAAGAAGGTGCTGAAGGCCTCAAAAGCTGAACAGGCTACTGAGCAGCCCATTGGCATGGCTTTGTCAACAAAGTATGCTTCTTTGAACTTAAAGCCTAGCCACTTGAAGTCCTGAGGGTGAACCGGTAAAAGGCGAAAGGCGGACTCTATGTCGCATTTCGCCAACAAGGCCCCTTTGCCAAATGTGCGAATTAGCTTAATGGCTTGATCAAAAGAAGCATACTTTACTGAGCACAACTCATGGGGAATTCCATCATTGACCGAAAGCCCCTTTGGGTGTGATAGATTGTGTATTAGGCGGTACTCTCCTGGTGCTTTCTTTGGAACTATACCCAGGGGAGATATGTGTAAGTCGTGCAGGGGGGGGACGGAGAATGGACCGGCTATTCTATGTGCCAAAATCTCTTTATTAATTTTCTTTAGCGCGACGTCAGGCATTTCCCTCACAGCCTTTTGATTTAGCGGGTTCCGAGAGGTTGGGGGATGTGCAACTGGGATCCTAAAACCCTGAGAAAACCCTTCCCATAAATACTTAGCTGCTTCCCTATTGGGATAGTTTGAAAGAAGTGATTTTAAGGGGGTGAGTTTTATAGGGGAGAAGGCTAGGTCTAGGGAGGGGTTACTGGCGATTGGAACCTGAGGCCTGGGATGGTCCAGAAGCACTTCTGGTACCTGCGTGGCCGCCACCCCTACCCCCACGAAAGGACTGCTTGCCCTTGTAACAAGAAGTGGAGGGGTGATTGCCCCAGCACCTGTCGCACTGATGGGCGAATTTACAGACGGGTCTTTTACACCACCCCTTATTGTACTCCCAGCATACCTGCAGATGGGCTTCCTTTTTGTATTCCGTCTTTACCGATTTATATGGGTCTGGTTGCTTCTTATCCATGTAAGGGCCTACATGCTCATTCCAGTAATTCTGGTCGACTAGGTCCCAACGCGTGGTAGCCAGGAGTGACGCATTTCTACGAAATGCCTCATCGTATGTTAGAGCCGCCGCTTCCCCCGCCTTAGCCCGCGCTTTTCTTATATGGGACAAATAAGCCAGGAGGTGCATGGCCCTCTTAGGGTAAGCAGCAACAACCACACCCATGAAAATCTGAAATCCATCTAACCAATTTTCGAACGTTCTCTCCACCCTGGGCTCCCTGTACCTCCGCCTCCCGTAAGTCCTCCTCTTTTCTCCCTTGGCGGTGACCTTAACCGGAGGGAGGAGGGTGAAGATATCAACGTAATCCCCATTCAATATTTTTGTTCTCTTCTTATTCGTTAGGTGATTGCCCAGAATCACATCGGATGACACAAAGGTGGAGGTTTTTACTTCCGGTACTAAGGACCCCCCCTTCCACTCCAGAGTGCCGTTAAAGGTTTTCCTATGTGAATTGGCCCTCCTTTCGTGGGCCCACAAAGGAAGACCAACCAATTCTTCACCCTCCCCCCAATAGCCTTCCATAGACGCATCACTATCTGAATCGGAAGACGTACCTGACTCATCCTCGGTCTCCGAGTGCTTACACTTTTTAGCCTTCTTGTGAGCACTCTTCTTAGACCTCTTCCTCCCCTTCCCGTCCTGACCTTGCTCTTGCTGGACCGAGGTCGAGGTCGTTGCCTCCTGAGTAGATGCTGAGGTAGAAGGCCCTGACTGGACGGTTGTAGTTACCGAGCCGCGTTCCTGCAGATTAACCGCAGTTGAAGATCCTGTAAGGGGAGTAGCTGTGAAAGCTGGAGAAGCTGCGGAAGGCTCTGGGCGAACAGCTGTAGCGGAAACTTGCTCCTGCTCCTCCTCCTCCTCGGATGTTTCGGACAGCACTCTCTCCTGGGAAGCGGTCTCTTCGGACTGGGTCTCCCGAAAGCAGCTAGGAACACCTGGGGAAGACTGAACTACAACCGAATTAGATTGGTTAGAAGCAGATTCTGAGGCTGATGCTTGCGACCGGGTTGATACTCCCTGGGATTGCGAGCTGGCTGATTGCGAGGTGCAAATAGGTCATGCTGAAGTAACACATGTTCACAGATGCATACCACCTTTTCTTTACCCTGATTTTACTGGCATGGAAATGCATGCAGTGTTCTTTGTTTACAACAGGGCTTTCTCACCTCCTCCCTATCCCATCATAGCCTGGCATGGCTTCTGAAAAAAAGCTGGTCCTTAAAAAAGATCCTATTCAATCTAAGTCAAAAAAGGAGAGGTGTATTAAATCTATACAACACTGCCAATCTTTGACAATTACTTTCTCCCATGGTATGTAGTTTAAACACTAATGACCCGACTACATTTCTGTCATCTACTACTTTTTTCATGGCTATGGTAGTTCCACTTGCAAAAAAAGAGGTTTTGGTTCTTTTCTTCTTCAAATTGGTGACTTCCCAATATGATCAGCACGTTAAAAGGATTTCCAGAACACTGACTCCCAGCAAATGTCAAGTACAGTACCTGCCATCATAAAATTTTCTGGGAGCTGCCTGGTGCTGTTTCCAAGCCTGAATATAATTCAAATTAGAACTCAAAAGGCAAAGACTGCAATAAGCAACAGGAGCGGATCAGGATATGCATGAGCAGAACCCCATTCCCAACTCCCCGTCCCCAGTAGAGGTGTTCTTTGGGCATTGCAGAGGTGGTTTTGCAAGGTGTTGGGGGCCAAAGCAAGAAGGGGGAAATGGAGAAGCTAATTTAATAGTGGAGCTCACTGAAAGCAATGGGCTTAAGAGTACCTAACTCTGTATCTGAAGAAGTGTGCATGCACATGAAAGCTCATAGCAAGAACAAACTTAGTTGGTCTTTAAGGTGCTACTGGAAGAAAATTTTTAATTTTTTATTCTGTTCTAGACTGTGGCACTGGCCTTGCTTGGGCAATGAGAATGCCTCAACAGAGTTTTACGTTTTCTTTTTAAAAAAATGTAAATAATCTTCATAATGCATCTGTTTGGTAGTAGCATTATTACCAAAGAAAGCAGCAGTGTATTATTTTTCAGTGCTATGATTACAATTGTTCTAAATAATCAGTCACATTGAACATCATTTCATTATTTCCCTAAATGAAAGTGGCATATTTCCTGCGCCTCACATTTTTGGCTGCTTCTCCATGCTAAAATCCTGATCTCTTTCTTGAACTGCTATTAAGTTATGGCTTAATGTGGTATCTGTTCTGTGTAATCTCCCCCCACTTCCCCCCAACTGTTTAAAAAACATCCAGGGTTGATGGTGATGAATCACTCAGTTTTCATATTTTATGCTGATGTTTGCTAACTTGACTCTGGGTTCCCTAGAAAAAGCTTAGTACATCTTTATTAACCTGGGGCTCTAGTTTATCCATCTTACGAACAATGCTAGTGCAACAAAATAAAGGTTGTGGAAGGAAGTAATTCAAGGATTCGTACTTTTCAGATATCTTTTTGTGATTTTTGAAAAACAAGGTTGTCATGATTCTTCAGAGCGGCTCTGTTTTTCATCACACATTTTATTATATAAGATATACATTTAAATAGCCTTGGACATACTATATACTATTATGCTCAATCATTTTACATTTCTTCTGTCCCAAGGATCAAGGATTTCCTGGTCTTCTAAACAGAGAAATATATAATGCTTGCTTAACATTTTTGGGGTATTTTTTGTTTCTCGGTTGTGAATGCATCTTTTTTTAGCACTTGAAACAAGGTGTTCAAACTGTTTGAATTGGCAGTTGTGTTTTATACTGCTCTAGGCTGTTGTGGGCTGTCGCAGTACAATCCAGGCTGTGGGTCGTATCAAAATAATACATACTCCGAGTAGACTAATTGAAACCAATGGACTTAAATTTATTACAGTGTATCAATGGGTCTAATTCTGAGTAGGACTTAGTTGGCTACAAACTATTTATGCTGTTGCTGTTGCAAATATAGTTTTTTGTCTTTTATTATTTTTTAAAATAACGTCTTGCTTGTAAGCCACCCAGGAAATTTTTATTGAAGGGCAACTTTATAGGTAATACTAAATAGTAATAATAATAATATATTCATCCATACTTACATAATGCACAAAGACACATGGATGTTCTTTTACTTAGGAACAGCAGTGGAAATTTTATTGAATACATACATCTTGGGGTCCTCCTGT
Source organism: Lacerta agilis (assembly GCF_009819535.1). Classification (NCBI taxonomy): domain Eukaryota; kingdom Metazoa; phylum Chordata; class Lepidosauria; order Squamata; family Lacertidae; genus Lacerta; species Lacerta agilis. The sequence continues at coordinate 63,035,302 of NC_046312.1, read as the reverse complement.
GGTGCTATGGTTTAGTGTATGTGGCTATTAACCAAAAGGTTGGTGGTTTGAGCCCACCCAGGGATGGCTGTGGGCAGGATTCCTGCATTGCAGGGAGTTGCATTAGATGACCCTCAGGGTCCCTCCCAACTTTACAATTCTATGATTCTATAATATTTGTTTTTTTTCCCTTAAAGACTGACTGATGAGGATAAAATCTACAGTTTCTTATTGCTCTGTAGATTAGAGAATCCATTTTTTATTCATGCCTCTTTCCTTTTCCATGTTGTTTGTGCTGGGTCATTATAATAGGATGTGATATTTGGAGAGGGTTCCTTGGATTATACCAGGGGTGGAGCATTTTAGGCCTAGGAGGTGAATGGGACCTTCTAGCCCTCAGGACTCTATACAGGACATTCGCCCACTGGCCATGACCCTCAACAGCCATGCTCTGCATCTGCCACTACATATGGCTGGAATGTCCCCTTGAAATGTGATAATAATTCTTGCTTGCCTGGAAGGAGGATATATAGTGGTGTGTGTGTGTGTGTGTGTGTGTGTGTGTGTGTGTGCGTGTGTCTAACCACATTCACTTTGACCGCTCCCACAACTGACATGCATTCCCCAGAAGTTTGCCCATGGGCAAGTAACCTAGCTTCAAGGTAAAGAAGAGTTCTGAGCACAAATGGTCCCCCCCCCAAAAAAGATCTCCATCTATGCCAGTAATTTCCATTCTGTGTGCTGTGCCATAATAAACATACTACCTGAGGCTACAGTCCTTAAAACATACTTACTAGAGAGAAAGACACAATGAAATATACTTCTAAACAAGCAGGCATAGGATTGTCGCACATATTTTCAGTCTTGCACAGTTACCTGGGAGTAAGTTCCATTGAATTTCCATTTAGGAAGCACACTGAGATCAATGACTTATGCAGAAGTCAAGGGATGTGTGTCGTGTAATTCTTAACTCTTACACGACTTAAAAGTAAATGTTTTTCTTCAAGTGTAAGACTAAAATGGTTCTCCAGTTTCATTTTAGGATAAAATTGTTTGTCTCAGCTATCAGAAGTTTGGTAAATACAGGTTTATATTTATAGAAAGTTAAATGTTGCAGGATGAAGTTCACTTATTTTTAGCCTTAAATTGAAAGTCCTAAATACTTCATGGGAAATGTTTGGGTTGCATCCTTGCTGCACAGAGGGGGATCATTGATTTCCACAAGGTAACGATTTCCTTGTTTGTTGATTTTACTAAAGGTTAAGCTACAGTACATCTTCCAAGCTGATATGTGGGTTAAATAGTTAGGACTCTGATTTGTAATCCTATCCTGTGGCTGCACCACTGCTGTTCTTGTAAATGTCATCACTTTCTCAGTCCTATCTGGTTATATCTGAGTCATGAGGTGCTGACAAAAACCCACTGCACTTAATGTGAAACCTGAGGCATTTTGCTCATTCCAAAGATATTAGCAATAGCCAACTTGGCATTTTACTGATAAATAACTTGCACATATCTACTGCATTAACTTTTGCTTCTCTGTGTTCCCCCACCCCTATCTGTACTATTTTTTTTTTAAGTAATCAAAATTTAAAGCACTACTAGGCAAATCTTATGCTCTGTCTTTGAAACCTATGTTTGAAACAGAATCACTAAGTTTCCATTACGTTTCCTTGGTCTATTTAGTTGTTTTCGGATTGAATGAAGGTGTGTCGCTAATACTTCATCAACAGAGTATAGTTAATTTCCTACCTTTAGCCTCTCTTTATTTTCAGCCATGCAACAGGATATGAAAGTGATAACCATGCAGGCCCTATGTTATACAGCTGTGGGGCCCAGTATAGAATACACACCCATGGAGTCTTTAGAGGAATACAGGTAAGTACAGTATATTTCAGAAAATGTACAATTCTAAATGGATATCCAGGATGTCATTGGAAACTGCTGCTTTTAAGTTAAGAACTGGATTGGGCCAGTGGTTTCAGATGCCCATAGGGAGCTCGCCAGCAGGAGCTGAGCATGACAGGATTCTCTCCCTTCCTTTTTTTTTTTTTTTTTAATAAACTTTATTCTTTTAAAAAAACATACATACATAAAACAAATATCACAACATACAACAAAACATACTATAGATACAACAAAGCACCACTTAGACGAAGAAAAGAAAAGGAAGAAAAGAAAAAAGGGAAGAATAAGGATAGAAAAAGAGAAAAAAATAAAATAAAAAGAAAGATATAATTATTTACATTCTTATCAAACATAATAATCCGATACAAACATCAAAAACAAAAAATTATAACATAATTTCCACAAATTAAAACATTTCGATGTTAAATAAAAAGACTTCCAACTAAACTCGCTGTTTCTGCTGTTCATTGTCTATATTTATCGCACAGTTGTAAATTTTTCTTTTTGTTCTTTTTTGTCTCTTTATTACCTCTTACTTGATTTATCATCTGGTTCAGTCTATTTCTGCTATTAAGGAGCTCCTAATACCATTATTCTCCAGGTATTCCTCAAATAGCTTCCATTCAATTTGGACTTTTTGTTTAGTCTGCTCTCTTACCCTTCCAGTGTTTATCGCTAACTCAAAGTATTCTAACATCAAGTTTTGCCACTCCATCATATTTGGTAAAGTCTTATTCTTCCAATTCCTGGCTACTAATATTCTGGCCGCTGTTATTCCATATAGTATTAGTGTTCTTTTTGGTTTTTTTATCTCATCTGGCACTATGCTTAGCAAAAATAATTCCGGTTTTTTCTTAAACGTACATTTCAGTAATTTTTTCAATTCTTCATAAACATTATTCCAGAATATACTAGCCTCTTGGCAATTCCACCACATGTGCATATATGATCCACACTCTTTATCGCACCTCCAGCATAAATGTGATCTATTTTTATACATTTTGGCTAGTTTATCCGGTGTATAGTGCCATCTATACATCATCTTAAGGGTATTTTCCCTCAAAGAATAACAGGCCGTGAATTTTATATCTACTTGCCAAAGCCTTTCCCATTGATCCATCAATATGTTGTGGCCTAAGTCTTGGGCCCATTTAACCATTACCGATTTCACCTGTTCTTCTTTAAGGTCCCACTCTAGTAATAGCTTATACATACGTGAGATGTATTTGCCTTTATTTTGTATTAATTCTTTTTCAAATTTTGAGTTCTCTTTTGCAATGCCCAATTTTCTATCCATTTTAAATCTTTGTTGGATCTGGAAATATTGTAGCCAGTCATTCAGATATTCCTTTACCTCTTCATATTTTTTTAGAGACCATTCCTCTTGTTGTTTTTCTAGTAGTATTTGATATGTGGCCCACCTCCCCTCCATATTTGTTTTTTTAACTGTAATAATTTCCACCGGTGAGGTCCACAGGGGTATTTTTGGTTCTAAAATTCCTTTATATTTTGACCAAATGTTATATAAGGATTTCCTTATAAGATGGTTTAAGAACCCCTTGTGGACCTTAACCTTATCATATAACAAATAGGAGTGCCAGCTGAATCGATTCTCTGCTCCCTCCAAGTCCAAGATCTCTGGGTTCTCCAATGTAATCCACTCTTTTATCCATAATAGCCCTGCTGCTGCATGGTACAATTCTAGGTTGGGCAATGCAAAACCTCCCCTCTCTTTACAATCAGTCAATAGTTGGTACTTTATACGGGGTTTTTTCCCGTTCCAAATAAATTTCGTCAATTCTTTTTTCCAGTCCTTAAAGCATTTCATGCCCCCTAGAATTGGAATGGATTGAAATAGGAATATCATTTTCGGCAATATATTCATTTTGACAACGGAAACTCTTCCCCATAATGATAAATGCAACCTGTTCCATATTTCCATATTTTTCTTAATGTCTTTCCAGGTTTTTACGTAATTATCTTCGTATAAATTAATGCTTTTAGGGGTTAACCAAATCCCCAAATATTTTACTTTATTTTTAATCTCCAATCCTGTTATTTGTTGTAATTCCCTTTTCTCTTTTAACTCTAAATTTTTGGTTAATAATGATGTTTTTTGATAATTTATTTTTAATCCTGCTAATTCTCCGTATTCTTTGATAGTCTCCAGAGCTGCTGGTATACTCTCTAACGGGTCTTGGGTTGTTATTATGATATCATCGGCGAAAGCTCGCACTTTATAAGAATTCTTACCTAGTGTTATTCCTTTTATTTTCTTATTATTTCTAATGTTTTGTAGGAGAATTTCTATTGTCAAGACAAACAGTAAAGGTGAAAGGGGACATCCCTGTCTTGTTCCTTTGGAAATTAAAAAGCTTTCCGTCAGATTCCCATTTATTATAAGTCTCGCCTTTTGGTGATTGTATATTGCCTCAATTGCCTTTTGCATTCTTCCCTCTATGCCAATTGTTTCCACTTGTTTTTTCATAAACTCCCATGAGACATTGTCGAATGCTTTTTCTGCATCCAACAATAGTAAGGCCACCTTTTTATCAATTTTAAATTCCAGATGTTCTATTATATCTACGATATTCCTTGTATTATTATACAGTTGTCTCCCGGGTATAAAGCCCGCTTGGTTGGGGTGTATCACTTTTTTGGCCAGTTCTTTTAATCTGTTTGCTATTATTCCAGCGAAGATTTTATAATCGCTGTTTAACAGGGAAATTGGTCTATAGTTTGACATTTTTTCCTTATCTGTATCAGGTTTTTGCAGGAGTGTGACATATGCTTCTTTCCAAGAATCCGGAATTTCTGTTTTTTCTAATGCATGATTCATTATTTCCAGTAAAGGGGCTACCAAAATGTCTTCTAATCTTTTATAATATTCTATTGGTAGGCCATCTGGCCCTGGGGTTTTCCCTGATTTACTCCTTTTGATTGAGTTTTTTATTTCTTGTATTGTTATAGGGGTATCTAGTTCTTTCACTTCTTCTTTTATATTAATTCCAATTTTATATTTTTCCAAATATTGCTTTATCTCCTCTTTGTTTTCATCTTTTTTATTATATAATTGTTCATAATATTGGACAAATTTTTCCATTATTATTTGTGGATCATCAATAGTTGTTTCCCCTACTTTTATTCTATTTATTAATTTTTCATTTCTCTTTTTTTTCAATTGCCAGGCCAAATATTTGCCCGGTTTATTTGCAAATTCAAAGTTGTTTTGTTTCCAAATCCTTAAATTCCAATCTATTTCTTGTTCTATTTTGATTTTGTATTTTGTTTTTAACATATTAATTTGAGTTTTTAAATTTGGTTTTTTTGGATTTTTATGTAGCTCTTTTTCTTTTTTCTCTAGTTCTTCTAGAATTCCCCTTTTCGCTTTTTCTCTTTCTCTTTTTTGTATGGCATTTTGTTTAATAAAATATCCTCTAATTACTGCCTTACTGGTGTCCCATATTGTTTTTATATCTGAATCTTTTTTGTTATTTAGTTTGAAGAATTCTTGTAATGCTCTTTTTGCGCCATTTATTACTTTTTCATCATATAACAATGAGGTGTTCAATTTCCATCTTTTAATACCTGACTTCCATTCCGAATTTAAATGTAGTAATATCTGGTTGTGATCTGATATTGTTCTAGGTAATATTTTGACTTCCTGGACTCTACTTAATAGTTCAGAAGAGAGCCAAATGGCATCTATTCTGCTTGCCATATTTTTTGAATCCGAAAAGAATGTATATTCTCTTTCGGCCTCATTCTTGAATCTCCAGGCGTCTTTTAAATTTAAATTTTCTATCATATTAAAGAACGATATCGGTAATTTCCCCTTTTTATTTTCCTTTCTACTTCCTGTTCTATCTATTTTCGGATCAATTACTCCATTTAAATCCCCTAAAATTACCATTTTACTTTCAACATATTCCAGCAATTTTGTTTCAACCTTTTTAAAGAACTCTGCTTTTTTAGTGTTTGGCGCATATATTCCTATTATATGTATTGTTTCTCCAAAATAATTTATTTTTAATACAATTATTCTACCTTCCGGATCTGAAAATATTAATTGTGGTTCTAAACTTGTTCTTACATATATCACTACTCCTTTTTTTTAACTTCATCTGCAGCTACAAATTCTTGTCCTAGTTTTGGGTTTATCAGCAGTCTTTTATGCTCTTTTTTAATATGCGTTTCCTGAAGACATACAATATCATTCCTTTGTTTTAATAATATGTGAAATATTTTATTTCTTTTATTTTTACTGTTTAATCCATTCACATTCCAAGAGGAGATTTTGAGATTCATTTATTTATTTATTCAAATAAAATCTGTTGATTTTTTAAGAGAGAAACGGAATAAATAATATATTTTATTATTTATTCACTATCAGAGTTGCTGTCTTGGCGTGAAGTTTTCTGGTTAGGATTTCCTTTTAGTTGTTGTTTTTTTACTCCCAATTCATCTTTATACTTTCTAAAGAAGATATCTGCATCCACCGGATTATCAAACCTCCTTCTTCTACCTTTAAAGTGGAAGGATAATCCCTCTGGATATTCCCATTTAAAAAATATGGAGTTGGCTTTGAGAGGTTTTGTTAGAAATTGGTATTTATCCCTCTTTCTCAAGAGACGTGGAGGAACTTCCTTCAGGATTACAATTTCTTCCTCATCTATCATAAGTTTCTTTTGTCTCCTAGTTTGTAAAACCCTGTTTTTCCATTTATTTGAGGTGAATGTTATTAAACAATCTCCTGGCCATTGATTTTCTTTTGCTTTTTTCGAATTAACTCTGAATAAGCTTTCAGTATTGTCTGCTAATTGTTCTTCTTCCACTTCTAACCAGGTAGCTATTTCTTTAGTTAAGGCCCCTTGTAGGTTTTCATCCAACCTCTCAGGGACACCTCTCAGTCTTAGGGTCTTCTCCTTGGACTGCATCTGTAACATAGACATCGCGTCCCAAGTAGCCTCTTGTGTTATTTTAAATTCTTCCCTTTCTTTATCTGCCTTTTCCCCCTCTTTTTTATAATGCTTTATTTCCTTAGAGGCTTTTTTGATGATCTCTTCTAATTGTTGTGTTTTGGTTTCCCCTTCCTCTATTTTTTTTGCCAATTCCTTATTTTCTTCTGAGAGCGCATTTATTTGTGCTCTCATCTCAACAATTGATTTTGTATTGTCTTCCACCTTTATGTTCATTGCGTCTAATTTTTCCTCAATTCCATTCATTTTGTTATTCATGTCTCTTTTCAATTCAGTAAACTCTTTTCTCATTTCGCCTATATCTCCTTTCAGGCTTAAAATTAGTTCTTTCACTTCCATGTCTATGTCTTGGCCTGAGTTCCTTCTACTCTGCTGATTATAAATCACACTTTGATTATATTTCTTATTTGTTGACATAATAATATCACCTTTTCAAATATTCTCAGCCAAGATTTCACTACAGTTTGCCCCTTATTTCTTTTCAATCCTTGGTTTTATTTTACTAGTCTTCAATTATATTTTTAAATCCAGCCACTAGGGGTCACAGTTTTCCTTTATAGGGGTGTTATTACAGTTCAGGCCTCTGGTGTCGCTGTCCTCCTTTCTTAAAGTTCCAGGTCGAGTTGCAGTGTCAAAAGTGGCCACTGGTGTCGCTGTCCTCACTTTTTGGATTTCCAAGTCAGATTGTAGTGTTCAAGTTGACCACTGGTGTCGCTGTCTTCTTTCCTCACAATCCTTCTATCTGCGGTCCTTCTTCCGTTAATTTTGTTCTTACTTTTTGTTCTTTACTTGTATCCTTCCTTCCTCAATTCCCAATTAAGTTTTTAGAAGTCCACGCCTCCTCACCATCCACGCTCCTCCATTTTCTTTCCAAAGTTCCCTTCCCGCCAGGCAGCAACCAAACAACAGCAGATCAGCAGCTCATAACGGCAGTTCAGCAGCTCAACAACTTATTTAATTCTCCGGTATGTTCTTTTCCAATTACCTCCTCTTCCCCCTCAGAGTTTCATCAAATAAACAGCGCGGAGAAGTTCGCCTAGTACATCAGGAAATCGTATTGTCTATAATAAATTCAGGTGTCCTTACTCCCTTTTATCCCCCCTTTTCTGGTTGGAGTCCGGGGGGAGGGTTTGTAGCAGTACAGTTCTTAAATTTTAAAAGCAATTTCTCTGAACCTCTTAATTTCTGTGCTAGGTTCTTAACAGCGAGGTTAATTTCCTCTGTTCTTCCGTCTCAACCCCCTTATTTCTACTCTTATTTTCCTAGATGGCTGGGTTTATTTTAAATTGTCCTTCTTTAATGCCAGCTAGGTTGTTCTGGGGTGACAAAAATAGGAAATTTTACCGCTGACCACCTTCCCGGTAACGAGGCTTCTTGCTGGTAGGTGTTGTACCCACACGTCCAAGTCCCCCGCTCTCTCGTCGCAACGACTTAGAATTCGGAGGTCTCGTCCGACGCCGCTGGGTGCTCTGACTCAGGGTCACTCCCTGGGTCTTTATTGGGGGTCGTGCAGCCTTCACGGAGCCCCGAAAACCTCTCCAGCAAGCGCTCCCCTCTAGAGTTATAGCGGAGCTCTAGCGGAGCGCGTCCATCCTGGTGCGCGGTAAAACCGGAAGTCCCGTGACCTTATGACTCTCGACAGCTTCACCCTTGTCCTTTTCAGGATTCTCTCCCTTCCTGTGGTTTCCAGCAACTGGCATTCGGAATAATTACTGCATCTGACCATGGAGGCAGCCATCATGGCTAGTAGCCACTGATATACTTTATCCCCCATGAATTTGCCGAATCCCCATTTAAACCCACCTAAGTTGGTGGCCACCACTGCCTCCTGTGAGAGTGGGTTCCATGCTTTTAACTATGTGCTGTGTGAAGAGCTTTCTTTTGCCCGCCTTGAATTCTCCAACATTCAGCTTCATTGGAGGTCCATGAGTTCTAGTGCTTTGAGAGGGAGAAAAACTTTTATCTATCTACTTTCTCTATGCCATGCATTATTATTTTTTTTACACTTCTATACAGGATCTTTTCTCCACTGTTCTACTGCATCAGTAATAAACTCAGTGAGAAACCATTGGCTGACTTAAAGAAAAAGAAACAACAGAAATTATTTCCATTAGAACAAGCTACAATATTCCTCTAAATGGGGAACTTCAAAGTGGCATTGCACTTTCCTAAATATTAGATCTGGCATGTCAGATGACATCTGATTATTTACTGAAGGCCTGAAATTTTCATTTTTTGCTAAGCAGTAATATGTTAAAAGGAACGCGGTGGTGCTGTGGTCTAAACCACAGAGCCTAGGGCTTGCCAATCAGAAGGTCGGTGGTTCGAATCCCCGCAACGGGGTGAGCTCCTGTTGATCGGTTCCAGCTCCTGCCCACCTAGCAGTTCGAAAGCATGTCAAAGTGCAAGTAGATAAATAGGTACCGCTCTGGTGTGAAGGTAAATGGCATTTCTGTGTGCTGCTCTGGTTCACCAGAAGCGGCTTAGTCATGCTGGCCACATGACCCGGAAGTTGTCTATCGGCTCCCTTGGCCAGTAAAGCAAGGTGAGCGCTACAACCCCAGAGTCGTCCGCGACTGGACCTAATGATCAGAGGTCCATTTACCCTTTACCTAATACGTTAACGGAAGAAAAAATGATTAATAAACAAATTAAATAAATAAATATTAATTACAATAGATACGTTTTGAGTTTAAGGTAGTATAATTGAAGCAGTTATTGCATGCACTGCTTCCAGTTCTGAAAACTGGTCATATAATAACCCAAATTCTTAATGCCATTATAGGATGTGAGACGAGTACCTGGAGTAGCTCCTATGATTGTTAGATCAGCAGGAGACACAAATGAGAAAAGACCTTTCATGTGTGAATATCCTGGCTGCAATAAACGATATTTCAAACTGTCTCATCTGCAGATGCATGGAAGAAAGCATACAGGTAAGTTTTTTAATTGACTGCAAAAATTGTCCCTAGTTAGAAGTCTGATTCTGTGCTTTGGTGTTCACTGTACTGGGAATTGAACCCATTCATATAAAATGGCTATTTACATACCAACAGCAAAAGCAAGTGCTGATTTGCATAAAATTCGCATAGGTTTATAGGTATGCAAATTTATATACAAATTCATATGATAATACAATATATATATAATAGGAAAGACTATGACTAGGTGACCTTTGGGCCTTCTTACTGCTGATGGGGAACTTCAAGGAACTACTGTGGTTTTTAATTAAGACTTGGAGTGGACCCTTCAAGTAGAAGACTCCTTCAGGCAGCAGAATACATGACCATGCTGTGTTCATAATCCCTCCAACATGGGGCATTGTAGGGGTCCTTGGGCAAAAAAGAGCAAGATAATCCTTCAATAGTCACCTCTAATAGGGATGCGGTGTGTGCGTGTGGTTGCTTTGCACATACAGCACAACTGAATGACTACCTTATTTGTCAGGCATGGCTTCACAGATCTTGAAGGGTTTTTTTAAGGAAAAAAATGCTTCTGTATATCATTCCAAATTAATGATTTGTATATGATGTTTTTCCAGTGAATTGTGCTTGATAATACAGATATATATATGGGGGTGGAGCTGGGTGTGCTCCATAAGATTCCTCTTTCTCATCACCTAGATATTTATACATGACTGGCTTATTACATTTCCTGCAGACTGCTCACTCAGATAGTGTTACCCACAGATGGATTAGAAAACATGCAGAGCTCGGATAGAAAAAATGGAATTCATATCAGCATTTCTTAATGTTTCAACACAGCTTTTGCTGACTTCTCATGTGCCCTTTAGCTGCTTATTGAGTGCTTTCCTGGTTATTAACAATGCCATTAACTGAAACATATAATAATAAAAGGCATCTGGTTGATTAGGAAGCTGAGAAATACAATGGGGAAAAGCAATATAAACAATACACTGGATTAAGTGGTAAGATTTCAAGGAGCTTTCAATCACCATTAACATGACCCAGCAACTATGATTTGTGTTTTTGAAGGTTTTCTGGAAATTAGTGTATGGTTTGGGAGTCTGGAAGGAATGCAATTTTGCGCTTTCCAGCCAAAATGACCCCCCCACCTTCTTCCCCCGTGCACTGTTCCAAGGATTCGCCTGATCCCACCCCCCACATGAAGGGGGGGGGGGAAGCCCTATTGCACAAACAGAAGTCCTTATGCACTGACGTGACTCATTAGTAGAATGCCACTTAGTTTTTTAATCAGTGAAGTGTGCTACTTTGTACCCATCAAAGTTTTCTTCTCAGCAAAACTGTAAACATGTTTTGCACATAACAAACAACCGTATAACTGGCACAGTTCTTGCAACAGTTTTTCTAGTTTTGAAAAGCAAAATTTCATTAATTTAACAAATTTATATTAAAGATTTTCTTTGGAAAGTCATGGCTCCTTCTCCAGGGAAGGATACAGAGTGTGTAAATTAAACAACCATCTCTTCTTCAGAACATTTGCATAAGTCACTGTCACAAACCTGATGACCTGGAGCAGCTCACCCCAGTTCATACTGGGTCTTTGTGGTTCTTATTACACATTCTTTCATGACCAGACCATTTTGTTCCCACCAATCACTGTAGACTGGTCTTTTCCAATGTAAGGATTGCCTTTAGATTTAGCTTATGAAGTTGTTCTCTGTGAGTATGCACTTTCTGGGTGTGCAGTCTTTCCCATCTCATCCAGTACTCCATTTCTCTTCAGAACAATAATGTTTTTCAAGGCCCATGGATATATTCATGAACTTGGAGAACTATACCAGTTATGAGGTATTGTACTATGAGAGAAAAAGTATCAGCACATATAAACTCTTCTGTAAACTGGATGCCAACTTTTCAGCTCTGGCTATACATTAGGATGGCTACACGGTAGCTTGAATGACAGCCTACACCTGCTGAAAAGCCATTTTCTACATAGGTATTAAAGGTGCAGGAGCAACATCTTCCTTTTCTGGTCATCCTATGCTGCACTGATGCAAGTTGCTGAGTTTGCTGCAAGCACACATGCACATACCAAGCTAAGCTGAAGATCAGCATTCCCATAATTACACCTCGATTACATATAACAGACAGCATCTCCTTGGTATGACTGGTTTCTCGCTCCCCTTCTATATAAAAAAGAAACATTCTTGAAGATGCGATTGTGCTTCATGACTCTTTTACAATCAGGCAAATGGATGGAATTCAACATTGAGCTAATACAATTGTTCCATCAATGCAAGCATTTCTGCTTGCTAGATTGAATGACCTCTGCTTTTCTCTCCCTGTGAGTTGTTCTGGGGGTTCTCCTGACTCTCCAGACCTGATGGGAGTGGAGAGGAGAAATCTCCACCGTGCTGGTGAAACTCATTGCCCTGCTTCCTACTAGCACAATTATTTAGCAGAATCTGGCCCCAAGTCTTTTGCACCTTAGATTTGGGACCAGATAGTGGGAAGATAGCTGTGAAGATGAACCTTCCAGGTGTTTTCCTAATTAAGGGTAAAAGTAAAGTACCCCTGACCATTAGGTCCAGTCACGGATGACTCTGGGGTTGCAGCGCTCATCTCACTTTACTGGCTGAGGGAGCCGGCTTTTGTTCCGCAGACAGCTTCCAGGCCATGTGGCCAGCATGACTAAGCCGCTTCTGGTGAACCAGAGCAGCGCATGGAAACACTGTTTACCTTCCCACCAGAGCAGTACCTATTTATCTACTTGCACTTTGATGTGCTTTCGAACTGGTTGGTTGGCAGGAGCAGGGACCGAACAACGGGAGCTCACCCCATTTAGGGGATTTTTAACCGCAGACCTTCTGATCGGCAAGCCCAAGGCTTAGTGGTTTAGACCACAGTGCCACCCGCGTCCCTGTTTTCCTAATTACCAAAGGCAAAAGGGACAGGAAAGGAGATTACTGGTGTTCAATATGGGGATGTCCCTTAAACTTCACTTTTTTGGGCCCTTATCAGTCTGCTGCCTCAACAGAATAGAATGAAGTGGTTTAGCCTTGAGGAGAAACGAGTGGGAGACAGCTCTCTGGGGAACATCTGCTATTTCCTGGAATGTATGCACCGAGTGTAATCTTGAGGCCAGTTTAAATTTATAGATAGCTAGTGTATAAAAAAAGTATCATGAATGGGGTTTTCTACATAACCACAAAGCTCTTTGAAAAATAAATACACACGGTCATTCTTCCTGTAGATGTTTCATAGCTGGTTTATCAGGTATTCCCCATTGAGTGACTTTCCACAAGTTTCTGTTGCTTACATTTTCAGTGGTAATAGTTTGATATCTGTCTTCACCTTTTTGGAAGGAGATGGGAATAGGTTTTTCTGATGTTCAGCACATTAAATTTACCATGCTCTAAGAATAATTTGTGCACCCAAGCATGAATGCACAGTAGCAGCAGTCTGCATTATGGATTATGGATTATGCATTATGGATAGATATGTGGTGGTCACCCTTAATCTATGGCTTTCAGTAGGTCAGATGTTGCTCATCTGGTCCCCTTGTGTGCTGCTGAGCAAGTGCTTTCTATGAGCCCAATCTGCATTGGAAAGTGTCCAGAATTTAGCGTTGTGCTTCTGGCATCTCATATCTCAGCATGTGTCTGAATCCTGATGTTTACTAGAAATTCATAGGTAGCTAGTTATAGGGAGGAGGGCAGTAGCCCAGTGGCAGAGCACATACAAATTGCATCAGAAGCATAACAAGATGCCCCATGTTATCATTCAACAAAGTGCTTGGGGCCTAGCATACTTCTTACACTGAATAAATATCAAATAATAGTAGCAATAGCTCAAGAAGAACACACAGAAGCTGTAAGATTTGTAACAATGCCAAACGCCATTCACACATTGTACATGGTTTGCTATTCAGCATATAATTCCTGACAAGTGAACTGTATGACACTCATGTTTGTATTTATGGGAGTAAACTTGAAACATCTTAGGTGTATAGGGTTGCATCTGACTAAGTCATACTCAAGAACAGTGCTTTTTTCTAAAAAAAATATTTAGGGATACTCTCATTTTGTGTCAAGAAAAACACCATTTTATAGTTCAAAAATAAATACAGTAAATAGACAAAAGTACAAAGATTCACAAAATGTTTAGGGGTATGTGTACCCCTGTGTACCCCCAGTAAAAAGCATTGCTCAAGTGTAGACCCACTGAAACTAGTGGAGGTCAATGGATTTTAATGGATTTTAATGGATTGAGCATAATGGATCTACTTTGAGTATGGCCTAGTTGGATACAACTCATGAAGTGTGATGACGTCCCTGGGTTATTGAAACATTCTTGATTACATAAGTGGCTTCATGCATGTTTTACATCAAAATCTAATTTGATTTCCTACTGACGAAAGTTTCTATTCAGAAATGCAGAGACTTGTGAAGATAGTAAGATTCTGAAAAGGGTAAATGACATATTCTGTTTGAAAACATTCCCACACATAGATGAATGACAGCAGAGGTCTGTAGCAGATGGTTGCTGTAGCTTAACTTGAGAAAGATATAACAGTTCCAGTAAGCCTGATAATAACAGAAGACCATTGTTTGCAATGCGGAAGCAGTGTGAAATGTATCACTTCATGCTGCTCAAATGCACATGCTTTAGAACTGCATTTGCACTGAACTTTGGAGACTACAATCTGCTCAGTGCATTCTGTTCCACCAACATTTTCTGCCTTAAATCTGCCAAGGCTTCAGCCTTCCTCACAATCAGTTTTAAGGCACAGCAATTCCTACGGGAGACCTTGTGGCCAGATTTAAAAGGAACCGTTTTAAACACATGTGACAAATATAACTTTTTTCATAAATAAATTAATCTGAATGGACATGGAAACAACCCATTTTGGGTTTTAAAAGCCAGTAAACTCCTTTGGGTGACTTCCACAGGAAGCTATAAAGATTCTCTTACAGATATCCAACAGAAACATTTAGATATTGAACTCCTTGCTTTCAGTGTAAATGTGAAAGAGCAGTTAATATGGGTGATGTCGCTTGCCATTTGGAAAAGACATAACGATGTTTCAAAGCAGTTGCTTTATGGCATGCAAAAACAACTCTTTTTAATAAGAATAAACCTAGTTTACAAAATAATCATATAGCATCTTGAATAAACTAGTACTGATCCAGTGTTTATTAGCCCTGAAGAAATGTAGAAATGCATGCTACTATGCAGGATTCATAGCTGTGTGGTCAGAGCATATGCTTTGCATGAACAAGGTTCCAAGCCAAATCACTAGCATCTCTAGAAGACAAAAGGGATGCAGGGGAACCCAGCCTGAAACTCACTGTCACTCAGAGGAAGTCTGCTTTGCATTTGTAACAAGTTAGTCCTTCAGGGTGGCAGCACCTGAACTTTGGAATTCCCTGCCTATTGATATTAGGCTGTCACCATCACTACCCTTTTAGATGCCTGCTGAAAACGTCAGCTTTGGCAGGCCAATCCAGACATAAGATTGTGTTACACCTGTTCTTAAATCTGCTTCAGATGTTTTATTGTTCTTTATTGTTTTTAGATTTTTTTCCCTTTTAAAAATGAGTATAATATGTTTTCATTTTACTTTTCATCTTTTTTAAAAAAAATCACAGATGTGTTTGCTCCCCTGGGCTCCTTTGGGAGGATGGATGTGATATAAAAGCAACAAAATGAATAATCTGTGCTAGATGCACCCATGTTCTGATTCAGTACAGTATAAGACAGGTTCATATGCATTCCTCTGTTTCTGATGAACATCTGAATTGACCATTGACTATAAATATCTTACCAATACACATTTGCCTGTTTTGCTTTAAATGCAGTATTTTTTGTTTGTTTGCTGTTTTCCTTCCTTGGCTATCAAAATATTGAAAAGTTGGGACATTACAAGTAACAAGCACATGGCATTTCTGTCTCAAGATTGAAAACTGGTATGAAATGACTTATTGTGACAGACTGAGGCATGTATAGAGTTACCATATTTCATAAGCCTCTTGCCTGCAAAGGGTCAGAACAAAGACTGCCACCACTCTGGATGTTTATTTGGCCTCTATAGAAAGCCCTACTAAAATCTCATATGAATTGAACCCCAGTATTTTTTTAATTTTTTATTTCTTTTCTAAATCATTTGGAAGGTTCTATTAGACATGGTTTCTTACTTGCCAGTTGAAGCTACAATCCTTTATGCTGAGAAATGGAGACTGAGCAATGCAGCATCCATAGAAGAATTTGGGAAAATGCCCTTACGGCAAAGTTGACATATTTTACTAGATCTAGAGAACAAAATCAAAATCACAGATAGGACAATTTTGGGGGCAAGATGAAGGCACGGCCTTTCTTCCAACAAATGTTATGGTCTCACTATCTATTAATGTTGGAAGAAAATAAGCATATTATTTATGTAACTTTATCCTTAGTTATTTTTGGTAAATTGCTGCTTGTGATCTTGAATTATTAATCACTTCCAGTACATGTTGACCTTCTTCAAAAATAATAAAATAAAATAAACCAAAACCAAAACGAAACATGGGCCCAGCTGTGGCTTAGATAGACAGTGTCTGAATATTCTCAAAAACATAAGATGCAATTAAGAAGTAACAAGAGTTCTGGTCATGGAATGAGCTATGAATCCATAGAAGCTCCTGTTCAAAGTGATTCTCCCTTACACTGCAGTCTCCAGTAACACCTCTCACTCTCATTTGGAAGGTTCCCTCTTCCTCCGAGCAGATTTAAGGGGGCTCAAAGGGCTACTGCAGGCACCTTCTCCCCACCATTCAATAAACAGGAGTGTTCTGTAAGTGGACCTTCATTCATGCTTCGCTTGGATCCAGCCCACTGAAAGCCCCATTATGCAATCGAAAGTCCTCGTGCAAGTCTTCTGCTGCTGGGGTTGGTTTGGCGAATCCCACCCTTGGTACTTAAAATCTACAAGGTTGTCAGAACAGCTTTTAAACTGATTTCTGATGGCAGAAAACCGACAGAATCTGACAAACATCTGTTTTAACTTACTTTGCATTAAGTACACAGATGGGGTAACTGCAGTATACGTAAGTTGTCGTATCCATAGTATTCATATACTGGTAGCAAAATAAACTGCTTTGCCACAGTTCAGATGTGACTGCATACCCAATTCTTCCCATGCAGAGATTTTCCTTGAAAATGACATATAAAGCACCCCTGCTACAACACAGATACATTACTAGCCTGCTTTAAATGTGTATGTGATTGAAAATTGTTCTAGTGTGTTCGTATGGGCATTAATTTTCCAACTTTATTCACATTTTTCAAATGAAACTTGTTCTCCCTAAGGTGAAAAACCGTATCAGTGTGACTTTAAGGACTGTGAACGAAGATTTTCTCGTTCAGATCAACTCAAACGACACCAAAGACGACATACAGGTTTGTTGCATGCCTTGGCTTTTGAAATTTGTAGCAATTTGCAGTTTCCATAACCTAGAGTTTGAAAAATTGAATTCTAATTCCTTTCTCTTCTCCTTACCCCTGTAATTCAGGATTATGGGCTCATGTGTCATCAATTGTTTGGATACATTCAAATTTAAACTGCAAAAAAGCAGTTTATTGAACATATGCAGTGGATATTTTCATGTATCATTAAAATTGTAGCATGGCTAGCAACACTATCACTTCTGTTTTGGGGTGAATCAAAAAGATTTGTGCTTTTGGTACTTATTGTTAGATGCAGGAGAATCCAATTGTTTTTAAGATGAATCAATGCAAAGAACAAATATGTTGTCCATTGATACAGGTGATCCTGATGAATAATCCTGTGAAGTTATGCAAACTTCACTAAGTAGAAACATTGTTATTTGGAGAGCCATTACATGCATTTATACATTTTATTTACATGCATAATTTATAATATATTATTAATGCAAACTGAATGCCTGATGACTTTGATGTCTTTATTCTGGAATTGTTAAATCAGTTGTGAAAACCCTCTTGTCTGTGTCTCAGTATTTCAAACAAAGCAGCAGATTATATTGCTATTTTGCTTTCTTGGTTTTCTTGACAACAGGGATGGGGAAACTTCATCAGATCAAGCATCATGCTTCCTGATAGGCCAGGCATAAAAGTGGGTGGTTCAATGGGTGTGACCTGTGCCTTTGTGCAGTAGGTCACATTTGAGCTATGCAAAAGTCAGAGAGACCTTTCATCAAGATGGCTGCTTCTTCAGCTGTGACTGTTCCTGTACAGAGAGAGCCTAGCCACAGTGATCCATGCTCTGGTAACCTCCAAGCTGGACTACTATGCTGCATTAAACACTTCATTTAGTGCAAAACATGACTACTAGGTTTTTAAAGGGTACAGCCAGAGCAATTTATATTAGACCTATGTTGGAAGACAAGTATTGGTTGCCTATTTCCACCTGAGCCCAATTTAAAATGCTGGGGTGTATTTTTGAAGAAAGTAGGAACCTCTGAGCTGCCAGTCTAATTTGATCCAACTGGCTAGTTTGGTTCATGAGATGGCTTTTGTCAGCCCAAACATCCACCTGCCAATCACCTGACACCAGGTATGCTTACTGTGGCCACCAGAAATGAATTTTGTGCAAGATGCACTTTTCATGGCACTGTACATTGTAAACTTTCAGCTGCCCTGAAGCCCCCAATTTCAAAGGCTGGTTCTAGGAGCCATTTCCGTTTGGCACCATTTTCAGCTGCTCAGAGCAGTACACCGTCAGGAACAACCTTCAGCACAAAACAGAACATCTGGTGCAGTACTCTTAACATAGCTACACTGAAGCTGCCTCCTCACTCTTTCTCATCAGTTAGAAAAAGTAAGGACCCCCCCTTCTGTTCTTTCCATTTCCCAGTGAGTAAACATGCACACACACCCTTTTAAGAGTTAGTAGAGGTGAAGTTATGGTTCAAATTTGTTTGGCCAGAATGATGTGAAAGTAGCAGCGCTTTGATTGGATTGAAAATCAACTCATACTTGGGAAAGACCCATGGAAATCAGTGGTCCTGTGAATGGGCAACAATCCTGAGCATTTTATATGTTTGTTTTAAGAAATAATGATGCAGAACTTTCTGTACCAAATTTTAGAATATCTGGGGTTAACATATATAGGGTTGTACCCAGTAGTGCCTTTGGCTTAGTGCAGGCATCACTAGCCATAGACTTGGGGGCTTGATGCAGTCACCAAGCAAATATTGGGGGACCCCAAACACTCCACATATTTTGTGTTGTGCCAAAAAGAAAAATAAAGAAAGTAGAAACAGTGATGTGGTGGATAGTGAAGTTTAACTCTCTCTGTCCAGCCCAGCACTCTTGATGGTGATACAATCCAGCCCCTCCTCAGTCATCAGATCAATCATGTTGTGCTGGTCCCAAGGGTGATCCAAGAGGCGAAGTCCAAGTCCAGTCCAAAGTCCAAAGAGTCAACGAGGGGTCAGTCCAATGTAGTCGAGGCAGGGTGCAGGGCAGGAATCCAGGCAGGGTCAGGAACAGGAACACAGGCAGGATCTGGCAAAAAGCAATGTTGCTTCCGCAACCTGGGGTGGGATCTGACTGCCCTTTTATCTCTGCTGAGGTAATGGCCGGTCTTGATCCCCCGATGACTCACCACCCTGTTTTGCCCAAAGGTGAGCATGCCTCCTGCGAGTACTCAGGTCTCTCCTTCTCTCAGACCTTAGTCTCTGCACCTCGGGAGACGCCGGTGGGTTACTAGACCCAGGGGCCGCCTCAGCCTCTCCTGACCCAGCCGGTAGTGGAATAGCTGTCAGTGATGTCCCAGCTGATGGCAACGAGGTATTCTCTGCATCTGGAGCCAGCACTTGGCCCAGCTGGTGCTTGTTGCAGGGGAACCTGAGCAGACTGAGGCTCTTCAGGATCAGGCCCCAGACTAGGTTCAGCTGATGCCTGCGGCAGAGGATCTGGTGCGGACTGAGCCTTCTCCGGTTCTGAGTCTGAACCCGAGTCCCAGGCCATCACACATGTGATGACTAGGGAGGGGGCAAGAATCCCCCATAGCTAATCTACAGGGGGATGAAGGGGGATGTGCCCCGTGCATTTGCAAATGAGAGTGTGGGGCAGCCACATCAACTTTCAATTACGCCCACAAGCAGGGGTGTACCCAGGGGTTACTCAGGCTGGCCCCTGCCAAGGGCGCAGGCCCAGGGAGGTGCAAAAAGTGGTTTGTAGTGACCAGAAGCCCACCCGCATGCTCCCTGGGCAGGACTTCCACTACTCCGGGCGGCCAGGTGAGGCACACAGGCTCCTCTGAGCACATTGGCAGAAGAATTTGGTCACTGGTGTGAATCGTCACATCTCTGCAGGGGGCCCATCCCAATTGGCTGGTGGCACTATTAGAAGTGTGAGTTGAGCACCCAGCAGGGCTTGGAGGGAAGAAAGCTAAAGAGAGTGGGCGAGAGTTGCAGGAGGAGGAAAAAGGGAGGGAGGGAGGAGGAAGGATGCAGAAGGGAAAGCAGTGCGTGGAGGGAGGGAGAGAGGGAGGTGAACCAGTGGAGGAGGAGAATGTGGGGAGATGGAGCAGAGCACACCCAATGGAGATGGCCATGGAGGAAATCACTGGAGGAGTGTGGAAGCAGGGGCGTCGCAGGGGGAGCGGGGGGGGGGGGCGGGCAGCGCCCCTGCTGGGGGTGACACATCGGGGGGCCGCCCCGCCCACTGGGCTTTTTTTCTACAATTTTTTTAAAAATTCTTTTTAGGCTATTTTCGGCACTGCCGGGGTGGAGCCGCAGGGGCCGCCAGCGAGTCGGGGTGTCACCCCCCTCGCTGGCTGCTCCTGCGGCTCTGCCCCGGCAGTGCCAAAAATAGCCCCCGCCCTCCAGCGGCTTTTCGCGGGCTGCAGAGGCTCCAAAAACCCACGCCCGGCACCCCCCGGGGGCAGGGCGTCGCCGTGTGTGCGTGCATCATGACGCACACACCGCGATGCCCCGCCCCCCGGGGATGCCGGGTGGGAGCTTGGGGAGCCTTTTTGGGCTGCAAAGAGTCCCGAAGCCGCTGCTGTAGCACCCCCTTTGTGCTACAGCAGCGGCTTCGGGACTCTTTGCAGCCCCAAAAGGCTCCAAAAGCCCCCGCCCGGCATTCCCCGGGGGCGGGGTGTCACTGCGTGTGCGTGCGTCATGACGTCATGACGCACGCACACGCTGTGACGCCCCGCCCCTGGGGGTGCTTCTTGGCTTCCCGCCCCGGGCCGCCAAGGGGCTAGGAACGCCCCTGTGTGGAAGGCAACAAAAAGCAAACTTTTGGAGTTTCTGGTCCATGGTCTCTCCCGGCTTCGGAGGAACCAATGTATCTCCTACCAAGAGTGCAAGGGATGGGTGGTTGGGTGCTGATACAGCTCCTTGCAAAGGGCGCAAGAGAGCATAGGCATGCTGCTGTCCACACGTGGCATGTGCCCCTCTCCCCAGGTTGGTCAAGGATGAATGTATCCCTCAGACCAAAAAAGGTTAAGTACCCTTGTTTCAATGGGTAGTGTGCCATCCAGTTTCTCCAATTTACTTCACCACTCCATGCCATATCCCATACTGTCCCAGAAGTCTCCAAACCCTCAGGAGCAGCTTTTTGGAAGGGGGTGGGGAAACTTAACCAGGAAGGGAGTGAATAAAAGAAAAGAAAATGCCTTGGTTTGTGGAAGTGCTTTCTGCAAGGGGAAATACACCATTAAACATTTTTTGTGGGCATCAAACATTTTGTTAACCAATACTAAAACTTTAGGCTTGGTGATGAAGGACATGAAATATTGTGCTTAGCTTTATGGCTGGTTAGCTCTTTTGTTGGATAGCATATCTTTTGCTGGATATAGAAAGTAAACTTCCTAGGTTAAAGCATATAATTGATGGATCCTTTTTTTTTTAAACGTGTTAGGAAAATATGTAGTCGAAACAAAATTCCTTCCAGTAGCACCTTAGAGACCAACTGAGTTTGTTATTGGTATGAGTTTTCTTGTGCATGCACACTTCTTCAGAAAATATGTAGAATATTGAACAAAAGTAAATTTCAAATTTAAATGAAATAATGCCCCAAACACTAAGCTGCAAAAATAATCAGCACCAGAGGGTGTTCCTCATTTGCTACTTTTCAAGCTACAAATCTGGTAGTGAGTTAATCCTTGCTTGCTTTGCCAGGAACAAAGGCACTGTGAAAGCACTAACTGGAGAAAGAGGGTTGAAGAAAGGTTATGAAGTTGAGAAGCCTGATTAATGACCTTTGGGATGTGTAGGCATGTGCAAAGAGAAAGATTAATTTCGGTAACTATTAAACAACAAAAGCAAAGCAAAAATCCATAGTTTGGAGGTCATAAGCAACTGGTGTCCCTCACTCCTCTGAAAAGGTATTGGAACATGGGACTAGACTTCTTTTATCTATTTAGGTGTGAAACCATTCCAGTGTAAAACCTGTCAGAGAAAGTTCTCCAGATCTGACCACCTGAAGACTCACACCAGGACTCATACAGGTAAAACAAGTGCGTATACTTTTTTCCCATTTATATTTTTAAATTTATTTTACCTGAATTGATTCTGCTACGTTTTAAATGCATATGGTAGTTCCAGAAATTAGTGAATGTAATAAGAGGCATGAATTAGACAGAGCTATCACTACCACATGGTGGAAAAGTAAAACTCAAATAAGGGTGCAAAAAAAAAATGCTGAAAGTTTTAGAGCTTTTCTAGGTGATATTGGCACATTTCTTTTGGTGCTATATGGAAATGTACTAGACAAGTGATCCTGCTTAGTCCATCCTATGAAGCTTCGTGTGCCTTCACCTGAACATTAAGTATTTGAAAAATAGTGGCAACTGCACTGAAGCTGGAGACTGTAGGATCATATTTTGAAAGGAATGTAAAAATCATCTGCTGCTTTCATTAATGGGTCATCTACAAAAAATTCTTAGAAGTTTAGAGTGGTGTTGCCACTACAAACAACCAATCCCCCTCTTGGTATATCTCTGTCAGGACCACAGCTCGGCAGAAGGGGCGATTTAGCTTTCACCCTGCTCCATTTTCTTCTAAAAATAAAATAAAAATCATATCCTGCAATACATAGCTTCTGTTTGTCCCCAAAGCTGCCATTTTCTGCAGCTCTGGAGGCAAGTTGCAGCTTCAGGTAGGGGCAATTTTCAGCAGCGCAGGATTGCTGCCAGAGGAAGAGTTAAACCCTACTCCCTTGTGCTAAAGTGCTGATCTGAATTGTGGCTTTGGTGCTGCATGAGATTAGTGTCGGATTTAGGGTGCTGCAGGTGGTTTTCCTGCACAGGGAGCAGAGGCGAGGGGGCACTAAATAATAATTGTAATTTTAAAAAACCAATATTTATAAGCGTACCTTTTAAGATCCACAAAAAGCCACTGAACCAAAAGGAATTGTTGTGAAATATCAGAAATAGAGGGTGGCGGCAGCAATTTTTGTCCTCGCTTAGGGAGCCACATTGCCAAAGTTTGCCTCTGATGGGGTTCAAATACACCATTAACATAGAACGTAGTCCGCTCCTGAAAACTGCAGTGCATAGAGTACTAGTTATGTCACCTTTGTGCTGACCTGTTCTTCTGAGGTTGGATGCCTCTCCAGTACTGTAGTGTTATGATACTATGGTGTTCATTGCTGAAAGTTGGTGGGGTTGGGATGGCCAATAATAGGCTGCCTTCTAATGTGAAAAGGAAGCTGAAACTGGCTTAGCCAAGAGTAGAAGTTGCCCATTCCTTTGTTTAAAAGTGAGTAGCACTTCTTAAAGATTATTGTTGATTTGGTTGTTTTTATTGTTTAATGGTAATTATCTGTAAGCCGCCTTGTGAACATTTCCCCATAAGGGCATATAAATCTGCAAACAAACCATAAACAAATAACTGCTTTAAACTAGGCTACTACAACAGGAGAATATCATTCCATAAGTCTCAGTTCTGTATAGATTTTGAATGTTCATTTCGCATTGAAAAGAATAATAGAAGCTATTGCCCAGAGTATGATACATAGGGGGATGAAGCAGTTCTCCTGCTGAAGCAAACTAGATCTACTCCTGAGCATTGCCTGGATGGAAGATCTGTTGGAGACATAAATAAGGCACTCTGAGCTTTTTTGGAGGCAGAGAATGGTGTATTCATTTAAATATTTTTAAATGAAAAGTAATAGAAGCTAAGAGCACCACCCATCTCCCTTTGAAATCACTGGGCTAGACTCCAAAGACCTTGATGGAGCACCATATATTTAAAAGTTAGGGACATGCTTTTTGACATTTTCTATTTGCTAAGAAGGGATGGGCCTAGATGATAAAAATTCATCATATGACAGTTTAATAACTCTGTGTTTTGTTGACAGGTGAAAAGCCTTTCAGTTGTCGGTGGCCCAGCTGTCAAAAAAAATTTGCTCGGTCTGATGAATTGGTCCGTCATCATAATATGCACAACAGGAACATGACTAAACTTCAACTTACACTTTAGATGTTTCACACTGTCTGTACACCAGATGGACCCTATGAACTACTGCAAACATTTCAACCATTGTCTGTCGAATCTTTAGGAAATCTCAGATGCCTTCATAATGCGGTTGAGACAAGTTAACTAAACTGTAGGATAATGTTCAGTATAGGCCTCTGCTTGGAATTTTGAACCTTCCTATTCCAAAACCTCGATTTGTAACATTATTATATAATTACAAGTTGACTATGTTATACTTTAAATATTATGATAGACTTTAGCTATGTATATTTGTTCTTTCCTTAAAAGGTTTTGTACTTTTTATTTCTTACTTGAAATTTGCAAGTGCAAGCTAGTGCTATGTCATGCTCATATATAAATGATTGGTATGTTTGAAAGTCTGTTTCATGTATACTGTGTGCTTACTGCAAACACTGAAGTTTCAAAATACTGCTGCAGTCCTGTACAAATACTGAGTCAATTTTAGTAATCTTTGTACTGCCCAAATGGGACAATTTTATATCGTTCTGTGAATCTTCAGTGTCAACCATTCCAATATCTTGCTTGCAATCCTCAGAGTTGTGGGTGCTCTAGTAGTTTCTTATATGCACATGCAATTCATCTGGGGGTTGGATGCACACTTTGATGTACACCAGAGCCCCACAATTCACATAGGCTTGTGCAGTTCCCACAATTGTTTACACTGAAGAGAGGGAAAACAAAGGGACCAGTGTGGCTGGTTTCAGAAAGTAAATAAATAGATGTATATGGGGGAGGCCAGGACCACACAACGCCTTTCCACAACCTGTGCATGCTCAGTTTAAAGTCTGCACAGAACCTATGAGCATATAAGTATATATGAATAGGCTTCTCTATGTGCGATCGGGAACCTTCATTTTTCAGGATTCCTGTTCAAGTGGCGAGAACCCTATACAGTGATATAATCATATGTGTTATGCAGACTGGTAATTGAATGTGCCTTAGGTAGGAGCAACATTTAAATGAGAGATGCTTCTTGTCCTCCTCAGCCATCACTGAGTACAATATTTTTTGCACCCCAATGACTTGGTTCCTAACCGACACAATCGTCCTGCTATTGGAGACTTTCTTTCTCCTCCCCTATTGCCTTGATGAAGGGCAATAGAAAGAAGTGCTGGTATACATGCAGTCTTCTAAGGAAGCTCAAACAATAAGTTGCATTGGACTTTCCCTCCTATAGGAGACTATGAGAAAGAAAAACAAAGTACAGTATGTACAATCTGCAAGATCACTAGCTTTGCTTCTAAAACTGGTAAAGTTAGAGGAACTGATATTTTTCTATACTGAAAATGAAAATCTTGCATTGAAGTTAACTTGTTTTAACACAAACAGCATTAATGTAGAGAAAATGTATGTTTGTTATTTGTATTTTGAAGCTGGTTTAAATTTCAACTTTTTAATGTTAAATATTCCACTTTGAGATACAGATCCTCACACAAAGTAAAGTCAGTATCATTGTAAATGTTTAGGATTTGTTTAACATGCAGCCATGCTGGTTATATGGCTAGCAAATTGTGTAAAATAAAGTTAAAGTTGAATTCAAGAAGAGGCTGGTCCAGAATTTCCATTAACATATGGCTCTTAAGCTACACAAATAGCTCTTAAGTGACTTGAACGTCTTCTCATTTACAATTATATGTGCAAAAATAAATGCCCAATGTGAGGAAATATATTATTTCAGGGTTTAGGGGTTATTATTTACGATTAATTGTTTGAAGTGGTGTATATATGTCTATAAATATATATCTAATAATGTATTGCTCTTAAACAATTAAAATTAGAAAGTGAACAAACATAATTTAGATGCATCACGGTTCAGATGTTGCTACAAGCTATTGATACCACAAAGACTGTAACCTGCATTTTTCACTGAGCTTTCAATTAAAGCCCGTTTAAAAAGAAACAAATAAGAGTCCAACAGATGTCTTGTTTCATGGCTGGTATTAGGTTTCAAATTTCTTCTCCAATCGTGTTGACCTCTTTTTGTATATAAAAGGTACCACCAGAAGGGATGACCACTAGTTAACCTGCCCAGGTCTTGACCACAATTTATCCTTCTCACTGGGGAATTGTACTGACAACAGTATCAAATTTCATATTATGTTGTGGAGAGTTGGTTCACTCTTCTTCCCAGATACTTGCAGCAGTTTTCCTTTAAGAGAATGACCCACAGGCCACACTTGAATTGGTCTCATTGACTTCTGTGAATTATCTTTCCCTACTTTGGAATAGACAAACCCAGATAAGGATTACAGTCTCACTACTGTTAATCATATCACCACACAATCCCAACC
Organism: Lacerta agilis; assembly: GCF_009819535.1. NCBI lineage: Eukaryota > Metazoa > Chordata > Lepidosauria > Squamata > Lacertidae > Lacerta > Lacerta agilis. Next base: position 63,008,747 of record NC_046312.1, on the reverse strand, counting down.
TAACCATGGCCGAGTGCATTCTTATTTTTAACCACATCTGTATCCCACATTTCTTCCTATCAGCTCAGGGTGGTGTACACAGATCTAGGCTATCTCAGTTTATCCTCACAACAATCCTGTAAGGTAGATTAGATTTGGAGAGAGTAAATGTCTGAAGGACACATTGTGACCTTTGAGGCTGAGTGGGAATCTGATCTCCACAGACACTCTAATCACTACACTATATTGGTTTTCCATTTCCTTGCAAGAGTGCTGAACTAAATTTTCTGACTAGTATCTTTGGCATAGTAATTATTATCCAGCTCCTTTTCAAATCTCAGGGAATGCTCAACATGAAATGACTACTATAGTAGGAAGTTATTCATACTGGCCTGCTCCAAGGTGGTGCCTTCCAAATGTTTTGGACACCAACTCCCATCAATCTCAGCCAGCATGATCAATGGCCAGGCAGAATGGGAGTTGTAGATTAAAATATCTGCAAGGCACCACATTAGGAATGGTTGTCTTATATAATTATATTTAATTTACAGTGGTGGTGTACATTTCACCTATGCATTTCACATATTACCAAGATGTATGATTTGCCATCAAGCATACACTCAACAGGGAATGGTTGCTAGTCATAGTTCCTTGATTAGAGCACCTGCATCATGATACATGTTTGCAAATGGACATTTGTTGTTGTGCACTTTAAAAATATTAGGTATAAACCAAAAAAAGAGAGAGTCTGAAGTGACCCTTATTTCCAGCACTTGAATCATTGTGCATAATAAAGTATGGATATGGGCAACAAATTTATTATTATTATTATTATGGACATTAACTTCTTCTTCTTCTTCTTCTTCTTCTTCTTCTTCTTCTTCTTCTTCTTCTTCTTCTTCTTCATACCCCACCCATCTGGCTGGGTTTCCCCAGCCACTCTGGGTGGCTTACAGCACATATAAAACATAGTAAAACATCAAACATAAAAAACTTCCTGATAGAGGGCTGCCTTCAGATGTCTTCTAAAGGTTATGTAGTTCTTTGTCTCCTTGACATCTGAAAAGAGGGTGTTCCACAGGGTGGGCGCCACTACCAAGAAGACCCTCTGCCTGGTTACCTGTAACTTCGCTTCTTGTAGTGAGGGAACCACCAGAAGTCCCTTGGAGGAGGATCTCAGTGTCCGGGCTGAACGATGGGGGTGGAGACCAGGTATACAGCCAACTGGATTTTTCCACAGTAATGGATAATATATTATAAGGCTTGGTTGGTGCATACATGCCCTTCATTACTTTTTTTTTAAATCTTGCAGTTTATCTGGATCTGTATGTTGTTGGCATCCATCTGTCTTGAGACACAATGAATGAAGTTAAACTGCTGTGTTAGCAGCACCAAAGTGGCATCCCCAGGGTGCAAGCCTGGGCAGCGAGTATGGAGGTCCTGGGCTGCCCAGACATCAAGACCCCCATCTTGGTCTGACTGATGTGGTCCAAAGGAAAGCATAGCTATACCTTTGGCAGCAGCTTGGCTGCAGGGGTTGCCAGAAGAAGGCATACAAGGCACCATCCCACTGTCTTAAGGACTCTGCTTCAGATTTGTGTTGGGTTTACTCCTTAGCCTTTTCTTCTCTCAAAGATATCCTGCAAGGCAGCAGTGGTTTAGGATCAAAGTTTTCTTTCTCCTAGGTAGGCTACCTTCCCAGGTTGACAAGCCCTATCTGTCCCTCACTTGCCTCTACTGCACTCGCAGAAACTGCTTTCTTGACCTTTGGACCTGCTATTGTTCTCATCCATTCAATCCACCGGAGCCTGCTTCACATGCAGTAGATGCCCTAACTCACTAAGGGCTTGAGACTCATCAGCTACCCTCACTTGGTTTAGCTGGCCAGTTGAAGCTGTTCTCAGGGTGTGGCCACTGTAACATGCTGACAGCCTATAGGAATCAAAGGTGACAGCTGAGTTCAGGGTGAGAACCAAAGGTGGACAAACTACCCCAGATGTAACACGACACACATCAGAAGTAGGGTGCGTGTGTGTATCATTTCCCCCATGGTAATATATAGAACAAAGAGAGCAAACATGATGAGGCTTATGCTTTCTGTTACTGTTTACTGATGCATCTTTTAGGATACGCCAACAGTTAATTCTTCAAGTCCTTTCTTACATAGGGATTGAATCATCTTCTTTCAAGGGAACAGTGACTCATTTGTATTAGCCAGCTTTATCTTTTGCTGTCAGGAGACAGTAGGCCTCTGGAGAAACTCATAACAAGAGTGGCATTTCAAAAGTCATATGTTTAGCTGCTTATGCATATTCACAGGCACTCCACCCCCATATTTATTTATAGATATGGATTGGAAATAGATACATGCACAACATATGATTTCCAGATTATATATCCTGATGATTCAGGTAAAAATGCCATCTTAAAAAGTTTAGAATTAATAAGAATGCATGCATTTAATATATTGAGGATGGTTTGGTTTTACCTTGCATCCCAAACACCTGCTAAAATGGATTTATGCTACAAGTCAAAATGCACAATAGTTAAATAATTTTAAGAACTTGTTTATGATGAATAAAACTGACACTTTGAGAATAAAATCATAAAAATGTTTTCATCTGGGTTGTCACCAATTGAAGAATTCTTAGTCGAAGAATATTATGAGATTATAAATACACTGTTTTGAGTTCAGTGGCATTTATTGGTAAGTATGAACATATGCACACTTATCTGAGAGTAAGCTCTGTTCGATACTATAAGGCTTGCTTCTGAGTAGCTAGGTATATGTTTGCACTATAAATCTGCTTAAATCTGCATATATATATATATATATATATATATATATATATATATACACACACACACACATATATACTACAAGAATTCTGAAAGTTACTTTTTTTAAAACCATTTCAGTAGGAAAGGGTTGGGCAGATCAAAGCACCCAGGCATCCCGCTAAGTAGGTGGGTCACCATAGGGACGACCTGTACCCATTCAAAAATTCATCTCACCTTAGCAGTGAGGACCCAGGTGTCACCCCAGATCATTATTTTCCTTACTCATAAGTTTAAGGCATAAACTACAAGAATTCTGAAAAGAAAAATCTCATTTTCGATGATGCCTCTTCCAAAATGTGCAATTATATGCATGTCTACTTAGAAGTAAGTCCCATTCTCTTCAACAAACCACACACACACACCCTCTTTCCTGTAGCTGCAGCCTATATATACCTCCCCAATACAGATCTGTTAATGGGCATGAATAGGATTGCGCTGGAGGAGACTCTTGAGAGTCCTATGGAATGCAAGAAGATCAAACCTATCCATTCTTAAAGAAATCACCCCTGAGTGCTCACTGGAAGGACAGATCCTGAAGTTCAGGCTCCAGTACTTTGGCCACCTCATGAGAAGAGAAGACTCCCTAGAAAAGACCATGATGTTGGGAAAGATGGAGGGCACAAGGAGAAGGGGACGACAGAGGATGAGATGGTTGGACAGTGTTCTCGAAGCTACTAACATGAGTTTGGCCAAACTGCGAGAGGCAGTGAAGGATAGGCGTGCCTGGCGTGCTCTGGTCCATGGGGTCACGAAGAGTCGGACACGACTGAACGACTGAACAACAACAACAAAGTTAGGTATCCAAGAGAGGTGTGCCCTGTCTTAGGTATTCTTCAAAGAATGGTGTCCCCCAACATGAGTTCTTCAAGTATGCCTTGTGATATAATTTTTCCAAGGTACCTATGTGCCTTTTTTGAGGTGTCATTAAATAGCATTTGACATTCTTCCATGATAAACAGATTGACTCTTCAGTTTGATTTAGTGGTATAAGTAATGAAAAGGCTATTTGTAGCGTGTGTGTGTGTGTGGTTTTCTTAGATCCATCCTTCTTTTAATCATTCCTAATAGTTCCAATTACCTCCCATGTGTCGGGTCTTGATGGTAAGGATCATAAGGAAAGTGGAACAACATTCGTCGTCACTTTTTCAGAGCAGTGAGTCACTAGGGACCGTGCCAGTCCTGGCCCCAACCAAGTTTTAGAAACAACTACACCAGCATAGATCCCAGCCATGCGTCACATAGATTGTGTATAGCTGCTGTTTTCTTAGAACATGGAGTCACCGCTAGAACAAAAATGGGTGTGTGAATGAGAGGCTTCATAGACCAGAGAAAAGTCTACCAATATTACTTCCATCACTTTTCATCATCTCAGATACAGTGGTGTGAAGGAGTGTCAATTCATTCATCTGCTACCAGCCATCAAGTGGCAAGTAATCGGGTGAGGAACACGCATGTGTGAATAACATCCAAGGCTCTCCTTTTGCCTACTGTAGAATCCTCAGCTAATAAGTGAGCTAGAGATATTTGATTTGGCTTTGTTCACTGTGAGGTTCCCATTAGTTTGTTTATTTTTAAAAAGGCATTTGAAAGTTGTGAGATTCTGACTCCTCAGTTTTTCTCACCATCATTATGAAGCTGCATCAAGCCAAATCCATCCCACTTCCCCTTCCCCCCTAGTCCACTAAACCTGCACAAGAAAAGCCCAAACACAAAAGACACACTTATCCTATCTGTATGAAGGCTGCACGTGTGTTTGAAAAACAGACTTCTGTCTTCAGGATATGAATGAGAAGCCTTGATCTTCATGGGAGTGCTGCCAAAGCAGACATTATGGATCATCCAAGGACCATGTAGACTAAGGTATCCAACCCCACCCTGCAAGGTATGGGAGCAGCCACTTTGTTAAACACAGACACACACAGCTGGGTCTGGTGTGACAATGAAGTCTGATAATTCTAAGTTTTTAGCTATACACAGTGCTTTTTTATCTTAAATAAATGTTTAGGGGTATTCTCATTTCCCTACTCATATTGAAATACTGCCCCTCAATGAGGCCAAACTTAGATTCACAAAATGTTTAGGGGTATGCGTACCCCCATGTACCCCCAGAAAAAAGCCCTGACTATACATACGCTCATTGTTGCACATAATCATAAAGTCTTTACTACTGCAGTTTAAGGTCCAAATTATACTTGATTCTCAGTTGTTTATTCTCCTCTCTCCCAAGTATTTTTTTTTTTAAAAAAATAGCTGTAGAAGCTTCATGGGAAGGGTCTGCCCAACCATTCCACCCCTACCTATTTTCCTGTTCAAAGCCTGGCCCTGCATTCATTTCACCCTACTGCAGAAAAGATGTGACTTTCAGTATCTCTTTGTCCATTAACACCTGAAGTGCTTTCTGATTCTTCCCATTAGTTATTGGCTCACAGCTCCCGGGAAGGGTAATTTCTGAGGCTAGATCGAAAACTCCCTCCTCTTCCAAGGTAATAGCTATGGTTGATCTATGTTCCAAGGACCAATCCAAATTACTTTTTATGATTAAGAGCTTCCACTTCGGGACTTACTTAATTTGTGGGGAAAGCAATAACGTTTTTGTTTCTTTCCCTCTCACTTTGGGCAAAATGGCTCACTAGAGGGAAAGAAAACCCCAAGGCTCAGTCTACACCCTTTCCCATTGTAGTTACAAGTTTGAGGACTGGAAAAGTATCAAATACAGGAAAGTAAGGAGCAATGATCGCAGCAGCAAGAATGAGTAAAATACTCCCACAATCTGATTTTACCATCTGAAAATGACATTATGTGACAATAAAGCAGTAAATTAAAAAGCCAACTTCAGCAAATAGGCCAACATAACTGTATGAAGACCTGGCAGAACCACACAAGAACTGCACTTTATCTAGTTCACCAAACATACCAATATAGAAATGATATGGATGAGAGCACTATAACACAGTAGTGACCTGAAGACATGTCTGCACACAATTTTTCTATGGATTTATTCCACAAATCATGTCCTCTGTTGCTCTTTTAACTAAGATCAGTGCAACTGCTCCAGTGTAAAGTGGACTGTAAACTGTGGTTCTCTCTCTCTCTCTCTCTCTCTCTCTCTCTCTCTCTCTCTCTCTCTCTCTCTCCTTTTCTATGCAGCCAGAGATGTGCTGACATGAAGCTTTAAAAAAAACCCTCTCATATTAGCCAGATGGTCTGTGGACTGAGGGTCAACTATTGCTGGGGAATGTGGATATTTAGTCAATATATTTGAATGCCTTCATATGCATTGTTCACATGGCCATAATTGAGTGCAATCAACACTGTGTTTTCATATATTTTATTTTGATTATCTGGAAATAAAGGCAATGTAGCAAATTTAGGCTCTGGAACAATTAGTTCTTTGGTTATGTCTGAAAGTAGGCTGAAACACTTGAGACCAAAAGATTTTCACTGAGAGACGTTCCTGACACATGTGGAATAAAATGCTTGTTATTCTGTAGCCTTTCTAACACAAAGAAAATATGCTCTTAAGGCCCCTCTACCTTCCCCTCCTAGTTATAAAACAGTGCTTTCAGAAAACTTCAAAACCACCTATCTGGACTGCTCAAAAATTAATTTTGCAGTATAATAATCTTCAACCACTAGATGGCTCACTCCCAATTTTTTTATTTATTTATTGACATTTATTTATATACAATTTTATAGCCTCTAAACTGCAGCTTGAAAGATGGGTTTCTTTAGTTATGTAAGAACATTTGAATGCTCTCACAGGTCAACCTCAAAATGTCTTTGTTGGGAAGATGCAAGTGTTGTGCATTACTTTTGAACCCAAATGTCTCATGCTGAACTAGCAACCAATTCTCAAATTAAGGCCTGTATCTTCTCCCTGCATGAAAATAGTTGAAGAGCTCAGAGGAACTAATGAACAGTTCATTCATTGTGGAAGAGAAAGGAAGGGCATTCTTCCACCAGCTCAGTGGGTACCATATTTTAATTTAACTGCTTTATGGCATGCACCTACGGTATGTCTTCAGAAGCCCTCCTCCATCACACCTTTTTGGCTAAGCCTTGCGCAAAGAGAAATTATACCTCTGGCTGAAAATTAATAATGAACGAAAAAGAAAAATCACAGTGAGGAGTATCCTATCAAAACAAACCATTCAAGTGCCTTCTTTCCTGAATTTTTGTTTCAGGGAAAGAGAGAAGGTGGGGGTGGATTTCAGCCCACAAACAGGCTGCAGCTCAAAGCAGCCTTTTTCACTGGGCCTCTTTTTTACCAAATCTCCAGTGCTATGCAACAGGAAACCCTTGGCTCACCCTTCCTCAGAGCATTAAAAAGTCCAAGCAACAAAAAGCAGGAAATGCATGGCAAGCAACGGAAATGCGTGGCAAGCATCCCAGGGTGTCATCCCTACCTCATGGATAGGCAGATGTTTGATTCAGTTCACGTTAGAATGTGAACCTACCCAATTCAAACCAAAATACAACCATTGCTCAGGGGTGAAACTAGGCTTTCTTTCTTTTATTTTTTTAAATAATTTTTATTAAGTTTTACATAACGAATTTTAATTCAAACAAACCATCCACATCTCCCTGAATCCTTTGACTCCCCTCTACTCTTCCATTGTTACCATTATGAATCTTTTTTTCTCCAACTGCTTCCCTTGTTTTCTCTATTTTTAAAAAAAATAATAATCCATTTTTGCCATAGTTTTTCGTACATGAAAAGCATTACTTAAATCCTGCCAAAGCGTTTAGTTGTTAACAGTGTTCTCTTAAATACATTATAATTTCCAACCCCCCCCCATTCCTTCTTAAAATCCTTTTCTTCCTGGTTTCTGATTTTCCCAGTCAATTTCGCCTTTTCAGTGTAATCCACCACCTTCATCAGCCATTCATCTCTGATTGAAACTAGGCTTTATTTCACCTGGATCAAAGCCCCAGTTTGGCACACACACCACACATTTGTGTGTGCACACACAGAGGCTGGGAGCCTCAATGTCACCCCTTTGGAGGCTTCACCCAGGGCAAAAACCCTGGCTAGCCCCCCCCCCCCAGCTATGGCGCTGCATTGCTTAGTGTTACATAGCTGGAATGCATGAAACTGTCTTATACTGAGTCAGAGCATTAAACATTCTAGCTCACTAGTGTGTATACTGGCTAGTAGTGGCTCTCCAGGATTTTAGACAGGGTTCTGCCACAGCCACAGCTGGTGATGCTGGGCACTGAACCTGGGACTTTCTGCATTGAAAGCAGATGCTGTAACACTAAACTGCAGCCTTTTCTCATCTCATTCTGCTGCTGTGTTTCCTAACCCTCTTTCCCGCCTCCTGGCTGTTGCAGGGCTCTTCTGGCCTTGCATCAGAGTCCTATGTCTTAGAGATAATCTGGCAAACATATTTACTTTCCCCGAGCTTCATATTTATGAACCCTGAGCTCCATTTTAGAATGACTCTCATATCATAGAGTTTCTATATTCCTAGGAAGAGCACAGCTGCCTGTAAGGAAGCAAGTTGATGTCTTGTCCTGTTTTGACTGGGATGCAGGAGTTCATCTCAAGTCTGTTGCTGACTTCACCCCTTGGAAGACAGTCTGGAGACCACAAAACTGTGCTCTGTGACACAGCGGGTCAGCAGGCAGGACAAACAATGCGAGAACAGTCTAATATTTCTGAGCTCTATAAATTCCTGCTGTCTGTCCCAGGCGGGACTCGAAACGCTTGTTTAAATTCTGTACCATGCTCCAAACTGCCAGAAACCATTCATACATAAGCATATTTATCTGAGCCACAGTGCAGTGCAAGAATTCGTCAGGACAATATGTGATCTGGTGCTGAAAAAGAAGGCTGGGGGGTGGGGTTTTCTGGCCAGAGATGAGGAAGTCTAGTCCCTGCTGAACTTTTACGACTGATAAAGACGACGTCTGCTGGCAGTATTCATTTTTTACTGGGCCATCTGCATCTAGTCAAGGATAACTTGACTTTTGGCAAAAGCCATTCATCAGAATCAGCCCTGCACAACTTTCTCTTGAGGAGTAAAACAACACAAAAGACACTGAGATGGTTAATATACTTCTCCCGGTGCAGAAGGTCAATGCTGGCATAAACAAACCAGTGTCATAGTAACACACAGAAGCATTGAAGTTCCCCCGACTGTTTATGTGGCTGATGCCCCGTTTCTTTTTATCAGTGGTTGTTATCATTTATTTAGCTCTGCTTTAGCTGCTCCATAAATCTTTATAACAGTGTTTTTTATTTTCCTAATTTTTGTCATCTCTCTTATCGGCTTTTATCACCTGTTTATGTACACACTACATTTGCTGCTACTCTGCTGCTGCCACTGATTAAAGTTGTGTTCATTCTTGGCTCCCATCTTGCCCAACCAATGTCTGAAACCCTTGGTTCAAATGAATGAGCAGGGTTGCTTATATCTTGCACCGGATAACAGCTTCATCAAATAATGTCAATGAATAGGATGCTGATGAAAGTGTATTTGCTCAGAGCCCTCTTTACAGTAGGGTTACTCAAATTCTGGATCAACAAAGGATCAACGGCAGAGCTAAGTAAACTTTCAGGTGGGCTTCGGGGCCAAAGGCAACTGCCTCCTCTCCCCTGCCCCCTGCCCCCTGGCTATGCCATATAACATTTTTGTTGGATCAATGGCAACTGCCTCCTCTCCCCCACCCAATGATCCACCACTCCCCCACCCAATGCTGATCATCGGGGTACAGAGGAGTTGGGAGGAGGAAGCAAAGGAAGGTCTCCATTGCCTGAAGAAAAACAAGCCAGAGGAAGTGCTGAACAAAATTAGAACAACTAGTCCAGAGATGGAAAGAAGAAAGAGTCCCTACCAGAGAGGAATGGCAAACTAAGTCGATGGACTACACCAAAATGGCAAAGCTGACTGGAACTCTCAGGAACCAAGAGGACAAAAACTTTAAAAAAGAATGGGAAAGTTTTCTAATTTATTTAGGAGACCACTGTAAGCAGATGAAAACATTAGCAGGATTTTAATTATCCATAACAAATGCTATGGATAATATGGATAGATACAAAATACAGATTATAAAATAATATGCAGTTGAAAATGTTGACAATAGGACCCGTGGAGGGGATGGGGGGAAGTCTTGAGATTCAGAGAGATCTCTTTATACGGATATGTATTTGGTATTGTTATAAACTTATATTTGTAAAATCAAATAAAAATGATTTAGAAAATAAATAAATTAGAAAGAGCAAACTTAATGTTTCTAGTTGTGTGAGGGTTAATTGATACAAATTAATGAGTGGTGGCAGACTTTCCACATTCAACAGAGAGTATATGAGACAAAATGTGTGGGGACATGGGGCGGGTTTGCATGTGTGCCTCTGCCCCCCTCCATTGCTACAGAGGGTGCATGTTCAGGCAAATGCCTGAAAATACCTTCAATGACATGGTTTAATATGTGTGAACTGACTACCTTGAAAAACATTGCTTTGGAAGCAATGCGAGGTGAGGTGAATGTCCCAGCCCTGATGTTTGATATGTGATGGTTTGTTCACACATACAAGCCACTGCTGGCTGTTGCCACTGAGTGATGCGTAGCTGAGGGTCAATCTACTGATGGACATACTGTGTACCTCTGTGGAAGAACAGGAAGTGGGTACCTTGTCGTCAGGAAGCACACCATATTTTGGTGTATAAGTTGCATACAGTACATGTTAAAAATTCAAATGAAAATATACTTTGTTTCTACACTGAGTATGACTTTGCTGAATAATTCTATACACACTAAATTGTAAGCAAGTCCCATTAAACTCAGTGGGGTTTTTATGATTAGACATTTGTTGGATTGCACTGTAAATGTGCTTAGAATGCAATATTCATTCATTCATTCATTTAATTTCATAAAATTTATACAGTGCTTGATTGTAGAAAATACTGACAGAGGTATGTATTCATCACTCTTCCAAAGATCGGTCCTAAGGAAATAAACCTAAACATTTAATATATTTTGTGAGAACTTTTGAGAGCAATTATTTATTTTCCACCTAGGAATGAATCATTTTTTTCCTTTTTCTAAAAAAAATGCTATCAGCTCCTTTGATCAATGTACATTTCATTGACCCAGGGTCAAATATCTTCTCAGGTCTTCATCGTTCAGAGCAGTTGCTAATTCTCACTTGATCAAGATTCTACTGATTTAGCAACTGTCTGGAGAAGGACAAATTTATGATTCAGCTCCTTTTTTTCCTCCTTGAAACTGCATGATAATTTGTGGGAATTAGCCTCTTGATAAGATAACAAGGGTGGACAACGTGCAAGTAAATCCACCAAGTACAATTTGCAGTGTTGTTGAATTCCTTAAGATGTGTTGCAAAGACACAAATGACCATTAAGGGATTAGGCCTTTACTAGCTGAGTGGCTACATAGAACCGAGGCTTAGTAAATCACTGGAGTACTAGGTCATAATCACTGCATGCTGGAGACAGTCAACATCTGTGTCCTAATGCACAGCCAGTAAATTGAACTGAACAGAGTTTGTGCCAAAGAATAAGAAAATTAAACATTGCAGCAATGCTCTCCAAGTTCTCAGACTTCCAGGTCATACTGCAATCGTCCCTCCTCTCTTTTTTGGCATAAAAAAACCTTTCCTTCCTCTTAGTATCAGCATATTTTGGTTTTTGTAATCTATTTCTAGTCCTTTTCCTGCTTGCAAGCTGTATTAACTTTATACTGAGTTGGAAAGCAAGATAGCATTTGCAAACATTCTTTTTTAAATGAACTGTGCCTTAGATGTTTTTGCTTTCAAGTTTGAACTACTTGCTATTATTTATTTATTTATTATTATTATTATTATTATTATTATTCACACACATAAATAAATGCATAAAACAAGAAAATATTTTTTTGAGTGGGGAAATGCCAGTGTATTAGAAGTTTTTGCTTTCCAGTTTGAAGTGGGTGTCGATGCTTATATCACATGGGAGTTGCGTAGGGCCTCAGTTATAGAACTCCCTCTAACTAGAGGAAAGGATAGTTGCAACACTTATGGGATTTTGTCACACGGCAAAAACACAACTGCTTACTAAAGCATTTGAAGCCCATGCTTAGATCATTCTTAGCCTTTAGTTTCCATTTGTATTTTTGAATTGCTTATGGTCATTCTATGGTTCATGTTTGAATTGTGTCTTATTCTTTGAATCAATACTGTTTGACTGTTATATGGAAACTGTTCCAAGTGCCAAATAAATAAAAGAGAATAAAAGTCCTGGCACCATTATTTTTTTTAAGAGATATGCCTAATTTCCTCACTGTCTGATTTTCTGTTTGAGGTAATTACATGAATGTGAAATAATGTGAATGTCTGCTATGTATATATGCTATTGTTTGGAAATAGCTCCTCTTTATTAAATGTGTCTTTTACGCATTTTTCAGGGGCTGGCAGGGTTGCAATTATTTCTGAAGAAAGTGAGAAGGAAGTGTGGTTGATTTTTCCATAAAGAACAAATCTTTGCCAGTGTACCCCTTCAATAATGTCACCTGTCCCAACTAAGACTTACTAGTTTAAAGGCCTGATGGATGCAGGTAACTACAGAATATTCACTTGCTGGATCCCAGTGCAAAACACATGGGAACTGACAAGAACCTATTACATTATAATTCAGAATCTCCACAAAACTATAGAAAAAGGTTGTTTTCCCACAATATAAACGAATAGCCATTGCTTAGTTAATTTTATGTTCAGGGGGATTTCACCACTGGCTGATTATTTTACACTCAAGTAAATCTATTTAGAACACTGATTTTGTATAAGAAGAATGAACTGTTATATGTGCATGTGTGGGAAGCAAATATGATAAGAAGTCCTCCATTAATATATATAAATATATATATCATCTCAATGAGAATCAGCACTGACTGATGTGCAGTAGTAGTTCAGAAAGTATTTAGTTCCATTCCAATCTGGGTTCAGGCTGTGGGACTGAATCGGCAGGCATTCATTGCTGGCTGTAGTTTTATGGATAGCCAACACTGTGCTGCCTTGAGTGATGTTCTGCAACTGGGAGAAGACAGAATATTTTTTAGGGTGGGAGGACACTTGCATACTCTTCCCCCATGCAGCACCATTGAAGCCAATCCCATGGAATGTTTTGCTCTTTCCTCTTTTGCGCTTCGGCATGTGGGGTTTCTATTGCAATGACTACATAGTTTGCCCCTTAAACATCACGGATTGATCATGAGAACCAGCTGGGCAGTGAAATTAGTGGCAAGATCTCGACCACCTCTCTCTTATACACACATGCAAACACACACACACATACACACACACTTCAGCATATGAGATAACATGGATTATAGCATAAGAGAGAGTCTCTCTCTCCCTCTCCCTCTCTCACTTGCACCCCCTTCCCCCATTTACATCATTTCCACTTCTGGAATGAAGAAATGCACCAGCAAGTACCATGCAATGATTTCACCTCTTGACAGAAAGCAAAGGGATTGAACCAAGACACGATACATCTGCTTTACGACTTTTAATTGCCTTTGTGACCCAGTTCATACCAAGCCCTCTCAAAGCAGAGGCCCTCGGTATGCCTCGCTAGAATAAATCTCGGTCAGAGATGCACTGCTTAAGAAAACACCGCCACCTAAAATAGCAACACTCTTTCTCCTTCGCATAAATCTTGGGGTGCTTATGGGTGACCTGAGAAAGTGAGATGCTGAGAAATTCAGTTGTCTGGTCAATGGCTTGTTAAAATTTCTGAGGGAAAGAAGCCTATTACTAACTAAGACATGAGATTCCTGAAGTAATAAATTACTGGAACTTCCATTCTTGCACAGCTCTGATGGCACAACTCCCATGCACTTCAGTGGACTCTTGGAGCATAAGGAGACTTCAGATAGAGTTGCATATGGCTGTTTATTGCAATCTGTCGGATTACTTATACAGAATGTACAAGTACTGATAAACTTGGAATTTTAATGTAGCCTCTAGTGGTTCATTAAAGAAGAAACTGGATTAAGACCAATAAAATGTGTGTGCGTATTTTCTGGATTTATACCAGTAATGTGTGCCTCTGGTACCCACATTTCATATACATATTACAGTGTGTTTGTGGTGACTTGCGGGCCCAGGAGCAGGAAGCTCGCGACTGGCATGGGACAATGACAAGGAAGATAAACAAGGCAATGGACATCAGCATAGGGTTAAAATAAGCCACAACTTTATTGATTACAGATATAAGTAGGCTTTGGCAAAGGCATTGTGTATATATCCTGAACCAACCAACCAACCCAGCTGCTGATTGATTAATTTTGGCTGGGTTGACCTTAGATTAAGGGTCACCCTATGGCATACATCAAATCAGATCAATCCCACCAGGACTGCCATTTTTTGAAGGACATTATGACCCAGCAGCCCCTGTGTGGGCTCCCAGACAGAGACACCCCCTCCTACACACCATTAGTGGGGTACCTAATAGGCTAAGGATCCAACCCTGTGTCTTGTCTGCCACCTGCACTGACCTCCCCTATGGCCGATTCGCTACCAAACCACTCACATCTGCAACCAATCCTGAAGGCCCTTAGCCGCATCCATTAACCAAATGTCATTCCCCGCTGTTGACAGGTGCACTCCATCAGGTCTGAAGAGTGTCTTATCAGAGAACGTAATGCCAAGATGTCGAATCACCCAGTCCCTGAGCTGCGACACCATGTTCTGTATTGCCCTGTTCATTTTCCTTTGCACCCATTTTATGTGCACGGGCTCCTATGTGCCTCACCAAAGCTGCTCCAACAGTTCAGCCCAAATAAAGGACATGCATCCCAGTGCTTTGAGATTTGCTGTCAAAGGGAGATTGATGCCCTTCTAGAAGCCCAGATCATTCTCACCCAGCTGGATGACTAGGGCATCTGGTGGGGGGCCCTGGCCACAATCCAGACAATAAGCAATGCCATCAGGCCATCTATGACAGTGTTCAATCTACATTATGTAGTTTATGGCTTTTAATTCAGATATAGTTTTTGAAGCATGTTGTTTTCAATGACAGAGACTTAGGGTTTTGACTTGCAGGATATTATTGGGAAGCTCAGGGAAGTTTTTAATGTTTGATGTTTTATTGTGTTTTTAATATTCTGTTGGGAGCTGCCAGAGTGGCTGGGGAAACCCAGCCAGATGGGCAGGGTAAAATTATTATTATTATTATTATTATTATTATTATTATTATTATTATCATCAATGCATTCCTCTGCAGCCCAGTCAAGTGATATGGGCTCTGGTATCCAGGCCTCAAGGAGTTGCCCTCAAAGGGTTATGGTTGCATGTACATGCACTCAGTGGACAATGCATTGCCTACTTGGGCACAATACTTTAAAAAGACCACCAAGAGGAATGGATAAGTCTCACAGCTCCCCTGGTACAAACGTAACATCCTGTTTGCCAAGGAGTGCAGGCAGCCCATAGACTTGACCACTAAAAACAAACACACACACATTATCATCTTAATCCAAATATGTCTGCAGTTTACCAGATTTACAGAACAAAGCATCCTTTGGCCACAGTTTAATCAGGGATGTCAACACAGCCTGCATCTATTCTGTCTTTTTTATAATGGGTCAACAAAGCACCATCTCCTCAGTTCTGATTGGTTTCTCTCCTATGACCCACCAGAGATTGCTGGACTATAGTTCCCATCATCTCAGACCATTGGCTGCGCTGGCTGGATCTGATGGGAATCTGACAGGTTCCCCAGCTGAATTGAGCCCCTGTGCTGAGGACATGCTGCCACTAAAGCATTGAAGAGGAGCCCCTGTCATAAGCTACGGCACTGCACAAGGACCACATTTCTGTGCGTGTTGAATTTGAGCTTTACAGATACCACTGTAAATTGTAGTGCATATAAGGAATTTGTAGATGATGCATGTTGCCAACTTTCAGTGTTTTGAATGATGGTCTAAAAATTCATTCTCACCTGTTAAGAAAGGTACACATTAGACACGATCTCTTTATGGATAACAAGGCAGGACCTGTTGTTATGCTTTCTTCAGAAGAGGAAGCAAGACAGCCATCCTTGCTGTGGGAATCGGTGCTAAGGAAGTGGGTGTGAAGGAGAGAGGATGATCAAGAGAGTCTTTGATTAAGCTATATGTAATATATTACGTATGTAATATATTAAGGGACGCGGGTGGTGCTGTGGGTTAAACCACAGAGCCTAGGGCTTGCTGATCAGCAGGTCGGCGGTTCGAATCCCCGTGATGGAGCGAGCTCCTGTTGCTCGGTCCCAGCTCCTGCCCACCTAGCAGTTCGAAAGAACGTCAAAGTGCAAGTAGATAAATAGGTACCACTCTGGCAGGAAGGTAAATGGCGTTTCTGTGTGCTGCTCTGGTTCTCCAGAAGTGGCTTAGTCATGCTGGCCACATGACTCGGAAGCTGTACGCCGGCTCCCTCAGCCAGTAATGCGAGATGAGCGCCGCAACCCCAGAGTCGGACACGACTAGACCTAACAGTCAGGGGTCCCTTTACCTTTACCTTTAATATATTAGCTGGCACTTCTACATTTTCCTTTTTGTTAGATAGACAATTTTATTCTCTTTTCCTTTAAAAAAAAAGACATAACTTCTGCTTTCTACATGGGTGTAAAATAAAAGATGAAATAATTTGGCAAAAGGAACTATGTTGGTAAAGATTCTGGGCTTCACAAACTTGAGTGCCACCTACTGGCTCTTTATCTGCTTACCAGAGATGCTCTATAACTTTTTTTTGTATTTTTTAGGGATTCAGGGAGAAGGAAAGAAGAATATTTATAATGGGGGAGGGAATCTAGTTTCTGATAAATGACTTCACCTAAAAATTTCATCCACTCAAATACTCATTTTAGTGAATGAAACCATTGCTGAGCTTTAAAGCACTTCGTGCAGTGCACAAGGATTAGGGAGAGCTACATTTATTGATCAAAGAGATCTAAAAGACCTTACGGTCATGCTAAAAGGTTTAAGCACAAAAAGAGTTTAAGTGCTAAAATGTTGTTAAAGTGTCATCATATACATATCAGTTCCTTCAGCATAAACCTGGAGCCCTTCCAGTTTTCCTTTTCAGGTTTTGGTTTTGGGCTTCCCATGGGTATCTGGTTGGCCACTTTGAGAACAGGATGCTGGACTAGATGGGCCACTGGCCTCATCTGGAAGGCTCTTTGGAGGTTCTTTTCATTGTGCATTCATGATTGTTTGAACGTATGTCCTTTCAAAAGGGCCTTCGAGAGATGGAAAGAAGATGAAGTCCCTACTAGAGAAGAATGGCAGATGAAGTTGATGGACTATGTTGAAATGGCTAAAACAACCAGAAGAATCAGAAATCAAAATTTTAATAAGGAATGGGGGAAATTTATAACTTATCTTAAAGACCATTGTAAACAGTTAGAATCGGTAGTAGGATTAGAATATCACTTGTAGTTTAAGGGTGAATTCTGGATACAATGGAGATGTAAAAGATTTGGACCATCATAAAAGATATGGAAGGAAATGATTAATAACAGGACCCACAAAGGGGAGGATGGAAGTCCAGGAGATTCCTTGGAATCTTGTTTGACATATCTCTGTAAAATTTTAATTTGAAAAACCAAATAAATAAATTTTAAACAGCCAAAAAGCTTTTGACATGGAACCTCAGCAAAGACTCCAGAGTAAGCTTAGTAGTCACAGAATAAGAAGAGAAGTCCTCTTGTGGATCAGGAATTATTTGAGGAGCAGGACGCAGAGTACTTCTTTGAAAAAAGAGTTGGAGAAAGTGGAGTCCCGCAAGGATTGTTACTGAGACCTGTGCCTTTTAACTTTTCATAAAGGGACCAGTGCTTTTAAACTTTTCCTAAAGAAGTGAGGTGGCCATGTTTGCTGACAATAATAACTTGCTCAGGGTTGTCAAAACAAAAGAGATTACAGAAATGATCTTTCCAAACAGAGTGAATGAGTGGGAAAATGGCCAATACAATTCAATATAAAGAAGTATAAAGCAATGCATGCCAGGACAATAAATAAATAAATCTTAATTTTGCATATATATTTTGGAAAAGGTTAAGAAAAGGAAAAACAAAATGATCAAAGGGATGGAGTAACTGCCCTTTGAGGTACAGGTAGTTAGCCGTGTTGGTCTGCCATAGTCAAAACAAAATAAAATAAAAAATTCCTTCCAGTAGCACCTTAGAGACCAACTAAGTTAGTTCTTGGTATGAGCTTTCGTGTGCATGCACACTTCTTCAGATACACTGAAACAGAAGTCACTTGTAGCATTTCAGACTTTTAAGTTTAGAGAAAAGGTAAGAGGCTCCATGATAGAAATTTATAGAACTATGCATGGCTTGGCAGAAGTGGATAGGAAAAGGTTTCCTCTCTCTCTCATAATGCTAGAACTTGTGGACATCCAATGAAGTGGAATGCTGAAGGATTCAGAACAGATTAAAAAAAAAAACTTCATGGGATGCAGCACATAGTTAAACTGTGGAACTCGCACTCACAACTTGGATGGCTTTAAAAGAGGATTAGACAAAGACATGGAGGTTGGGTCTATCCATGGCCACTAGCCACAACGGCTATGCTTTGCCTCCATGGTCAGATCCATAAGCAGTATTTGAGCGTGAGCGACAACACCCTCCTTCCCAGCAGTTTCCAGTGACTGGTTTGTAGCCATTGAAGCCGCAAGGCTCCTGAACTGGTATGAGGCCCAGGCAAAGAGTGCTGCGTTAGCCCAAGAGCACCTTCCTGGACAGGGGGATGGGACTGGGCTTTAAGCCTTTTTCCTCTTGCACTCTTCTAAGAATGAACTGTAATTCATATCTTATCTCCTGCTTTGAAAATGAACATCCTTCTATTCTTATCATTGTGTTTCTGTTTTGTAAAACATTTTTGATCCTCGGCCATATCCTTCTTGGCAATTACTGTTAAGTTGTTCCTGTTCGGTTATGTGCTGCAGTGGATTACCTTTCTTTGGACTGCTCCTCCTTTCCATGACCACACCGACGGAGCTCTCTTGCCCGTAAGCGTAATCGTTTTGCGGGGAGCCCTGCATGTTCTCCTCCAGCTTAACTGATAGCAAAGCAAAATTCTGGGAAACCAGCTTTAAGAATGAAAGAAAGGCAGATTAAGGAGCTGCTTTGGCACTCAGAAAGAAATCTAGGCACTGGTGCGTTGTCTATCTGGCACAAATGGCAATGGAGGCTGGTCTACTAGGGCAAATGGGGCACTGCCCCACCAATCTCTATCTGCCCTCAACCACACCACCTTCCTAGCTTTCATACAGCCAGCCCAGACATGAATCTGGCTGTCCTTAGTTTCAATGTAATCATTGTAGAGCTCAGCAGGAAAAATCAAAACTGTGGCAGCACCTGTCATTGGCTCTGGCTCCACCTACTGTTGGCCTCCTGCCTTACACTGTGTGGAAAGCAACAAACAAATAAACAAAACAAAAAAGCCACTCAACAGTCCTGCACTCTAACCACTGCACCACACTGACCCTGCATGTTGTTTTCAAAAGAATTCCGTAACTGCTGGAAATAATTCCGTAACAGCTCCTAACATGTGTTTTGTAGGACAAAATTCACACTAAAATGACCATATAAAACAAACTGATGTGGAAATGGGGAGAATTGGAGTTAAGATTGAGAGGAGGAAAAACTGTAAGAAACTGAGAGTGAGAGATTTGCCCATCCCAAATGGCGACAGAGGGTTTTATTATTATTTCACAGGAAGATGCTGGCTGTTTGCATTTCAGGCTTGAGCGCTGGTCTCTGGTCTGTGAGTGGACTTCAGGTATTCCAACCTGTGCCTGCCAAGTTCAGGCAGAGACTTTGCAAAGGAGTGATGTTAACTGGAGCTGGCAGTACAAACACTCTGACCTTAGCACTTCAGAATGCTCCTCTGCATTTGTTATGGTTTCCAAGGGTTGGGGGTCAGAGTTCTTCATGAAACATGTTTTGTTTATGTTGGACACCAAACACAGAATAACTTGAAATGGGCGGGTGGGTGAGGGGAAGAGAGCCAACTCAAGCAGAAATGTGAGCTTTATCTAAGCTGGATGAAATGAGTTTGCTGGCTTATTAGTGGAAAGTGCAGCTCTTGGCAAGCTGGAGCTCCTCAAAGCTTTGCTCAGAACCTTTTGAACAATTGATAGTTTTGGTACGGAAGGTCTTAAATCTTCTGTCCTCTTCATGAAAGCCACGATGACAACTTTTTAAGAAGAGAGAGGAAAGAAATAAAGAAAATATTCCATGTGGAAGGTGACAAAAACAAGACTGATCACAATCCAGTGTACTATAAAAGCCAGAAGTGCCTCAACAGTTTGTGAATGGACAGGAATGTCATTTCCTTGGCATGAATTGCATGACTTGATGGAATTCCAGTCTCTTCTGCCATGCTGATTGTGAATTCATAGCTGGGACTCTAGGCTATCCTGACAAATAAGGTTATTTGATGGAATGAGGTAGCTGAGTTGGTAGAGCATGAGTCTCTTAATCTCAGGGTCATGGGTTTGAGCCCCATGTTGGGCAAAACCATTCCTGCTTTGTGGGGGATTGGACTACACGACTCTCATGATTCTTTCCAACTCTATGATTCTATGAGTCTATGAGATGGGAATGCCAAGGTGAACCTCCATATTTCTGCTTGCCAATCCCATTTATAAAGCCACTTACAAAGGAAGTTAATAATAATAATAATAATAATATTTATTATTTGTACCCCGCCCATCTGGCTGGATTTCCCCAGCCACTCTGGGCGGCTTCCAACAAAAATCAGATACAAAAATATTACACATTAAAAACTTCCCTGAAAAGGGCTGCCTTCAGGTATTTTCTGAATGTCAGGTAGTTATTTATCTCCTTGACCTGTGATGGGAGGGCGTTCCACAGGGAGGGCGCCACTACCGAGAAGGCCCTCTGCCTGGTTCCCTGTAGCTTTGCTTCTCGCAGTGAGGGAACCGCCAGAAGGCCCTCGGCACTGGATCTCAGTGTCCGGGCTGAATGATGGGGCTGAATGATGAAGTTTGCATTGGTTTGGATCCCACGAATGCGAGTGGAAGAAAATTTGTGAAAGGCAGCCTCTGCCTTATTTTGTACAATTCCCTCTTGCCACTGCAACTCCCCACACCCCATCTTAAGCCATTCAGTAGGTAATCCTGAACCTCTGGAGAAGTTTTTTGGGGAAGCAAGGAGCTGCAGGAGGAATGGCCTGGGAAAGTCCCCTCCACAAACTTCCTCCCACTTGTGGTTCTCAGGACCCAATCCACTGCCTGTCAGTTGATGTACTCAACCTGCTGAAGGGATTTGTATGTCAGATTAAGACCTAAACCTATCTACCTGGGAACATGCCCTTTTGAATTTAAGGGAACATTTCTGAGATCAGACTCAGTGAAAGGCAGCTTCCTATGTTGTTCCCACTTAGGATTGTTTGTATGACAAAGAATAAAAGCCTTTTGTGACATCTGAATGCTGTCTAAGTGCCACGTCAATTTATATTTTTTACCACTAACTGAGCCAGCATCTCGGCTGTACACAAAACCAAAACATTTGGGGAACTGCTGGTGCCTTACATTTGGCAGCTTAATTAAAAGTAAGAGGCTTTTTCTAGGTTCATTCACTTAATGAATGAACATCTTTTCCTTCCAGATTTATTTTAATATGGATTCTGTGCTGTTCCTGTCTACCCTTCCTCCTCTCCAGTTGCCTTACCAAAACAAAACTATTGACTTGAGTAGAGAGTATCCATGGCATGTGTGCTTTTTAAAGACAACCAATAAAATTTACAGCCACTTTTGCTAGAGTGATGCCCGTTTCATGTTTCTCAGCTGTATGTATTCATAGAGTGTCTCTCAAATGCCAAATGGAAAAGGAAGATAAGGAAAGATGTAGAGGAAGAGGATTAAAATAATGAAGACTTAAAACTTTTAAAAGGAGATATGCTTTCTGAAATGTCCTCTAGTAAGAAGTTCTAGAATAATAACTGTAATTATAGATCGAAAAATGTTGGTTCAAAAGCAATAATTCAGCAAATACATTTCTATAATCATTCACACTCATTTTATGCTTCAATCCCAAGCATATATATTTAGAAATTAATTCTAATTGTACTTCTGTATTTTTATTTTTAGGATACTTGGGATGCTATACACAGGTTTTCTCAACCTGATGCCCTCCAGATATTTTGGACTACAAATCCCATCAGCCTAGCTGTATCTCCAATGCTAATTTGGTTGGGGCTGATGGGAGTTGTAGTCCAAAACACCTGAAGGACCTCAGGCTGGGGGAAGGCTGCTGTACAGACAAAAGACAGGTCTCTGCACCATGAAGTGTAAATTCTAAATTAAGATAGGGAAAGGCAATGGGAAGAGGAAACAGAAAGGAGCAGGTGTAAAAAAGAGCAGAAACAGAGTGGATGGTGTGTTGTGAAGCACTACTGACCTGACCTCTAGTTGGTTGTGTCACTGCTGCTTACTGGGAGATAGAGGGTGAGGGGGCAGTGACCAAATCCAACTCTCCTGCTGGTGCATTACTGCATTTACAATGCACCAACTTCCCCCTGTCCCCACCACACCAATAAGCAGTAACACTTTCACCGTTTGGAGGATATTATGAGGGCAGGGGAGGCAAAGGGTGAGTTGGACAAAGAGGCAAGGTTGAAGGGATTTACATATGAGGTTAGGAGAAGGAAATCAACAGGACTCCGCAGCAAACATGATTGGCATCAAGGTGTTAAGTGTGTCAGTCCATGATGCTTCAAGGCTGGGGTTCCCTAGAATAAAACATTTCCCCCTTTTTTTCCAGGAACCAGTGAGGCATGCCATCTTCAAATGGTCTATCTGTATGTGCAGCCCCTTTGCTCAGATGCTTGTCTCTTTCCAGCCCATCTTGGCAGACAGGATTCATCCCACCTGCCTCCAAATCATTCCTGCTGCTGTCAGGTTATCTCTTTTTGAAATAGTGGACTGTTCGCTTGCTATGAAAATAGCAAGGGAAATGCTACATGCCACATTACTCACAGAACTACCAGGTACTTGAAGTGCTGAGCGATTATGGACACACCTCTTTGGTCCTGGCTTCATCCAGGCTTCACAGCCCTCTTTGGCAGACCCCTCCTGCCCAGCGTTTATTTACTTGCTTAGTTAAAACATTTATACCCTGCCTTTCTTAAGTGAGGCCTAGGAAACTAACAATACTCAACAACAACAACAACAACAACAACAACAACAACAACAAATATTGCCTGCAGTAAAGCAGCCATAAAGCACAAGAACTAAATGGATTAAATATACAGCAATCACCAGAAAATGTTCCAATTGCTGGCATGAAGAATTCAGCAGGAGTGCTATTTTTGGCCAAGATATGAGCAGAAAGTTGAAAGGGCAGAAGCATAATTTGTGGCTGGGAGGTGGGAAGAGACGTGATGTTGTGACAAGTCACATTTTGACACATTGAGTGATGTCAGGGTCTGAGCCAATGGCCTGTTTAAACCCCTGCACTGTCCCCATTGCTCTGTTTAGTTGCAGGGCAGCTACCCAGCATGCTCTACAGACTTTGGCAAGTCACTTTGGTGTTCAGTGGGAAGTGGACTTGTGGGCAGCTTTTCTCTCTTCCTCTTCACTATCTGCATTTGTGGAGGTTGGGATTAGGTGATGGTTGTTGTTAAATAGTTTAATCTACATTGCCTCCCAGTACGTTTCCGAGCACAATTCAAAGTGCTGGTGTTGACCTTTAAAGCCTTAAACAGCCTCGACCCAGTATACCTGAAGGAGCGTCTCCACCCCCATCGTTCTGCCCGAACACTGAGATCCAGCGCTGAGGGCCTCCTGGCGGTTCCCTCCCTGTGAGAAGCGACGTTACAGGGAACCAGGCAGAGGGCCTTCTCGGTAGTGGCGCCTGCCCTGTGGAACGCCCTCCCATCAGATGTCAAAGAGATAAACAAATATCTGACGTTTAGAAAACATCTGAAGGCAGCCCTTGTTTAGGGAAGTTTTTAATGACTGAAGTTTTAATGTATTTTTAATATTTGTTGGAGGCCACCTAGATTTGTGGGGTATAAATATTATTGTTGTTGTTGTTGTTGTTGTTGTTGTTGTTGTTGTCGTCGTCACATTTGGCAGGGAGGTGCAGGGTAGAGAAGTAAGGCAATTAGGTGAGCACATTGGGGTACTAGTTATTTCTGGAGGCCAGCTGCTCAGGGTAACCTATGGACTGGGTGTGGGGCACCCTTGAGTTGTGAGGCCCTGGGCAGGGGTCAGGGAAACCTCCCTATGGAACTTAAGAGTGTGGCTCAGGTATAATGCTGAAAGGTCTCCTCTCTTGGGCAAAGTGACTCACCCAAGCCAGTATACAATTATAATTGCCCCCCACGCCAATTGTTATTTCCCTCTTTTGAGATCGGTAGCAATAAATGTGGCTCTAGTTCGCTCCATTTCTCTCTCTCTCTCTCTATTATCCACTCCAGCCACAAATAATTCAACCACAGCAATAACACCACTTCCTAAAGTGGTGCCCCTGAAGCTTTTCAGAAGGCCGTGAGGGAGAGTGCAGGATGTGTCCCTGAGGAGAGGCAGTGCCAAGGCATGTGTAGTCCTGGGAGCTTTATTGTAATTACCCAGTTGTGGTGTATTTGCTTTGCAGGTGTCTTTGACCAGATCCATAGCATTGACTCAACGTTGCCTCTTTTATGGTTGTTTGCCAGTGGAGATCCACACACACCCCCGCCGCCGCCCTGCCAAGCTTTTGCCATTACGCAGCTTGAGCTCAGACCAAAGGATGAAAGGCAAATACAATTTCAATAGACTTAATAGAATAGATCAATCTTTTTTTTTAAAAAAGAGACAGAACAAATTACTGCATCTGTTTGGTGCCTTTACTACTGTGGGGGTAGAAAGAAGTCAAGAGCTGAAGCTCCTTTGTCTTACCTTGGTAAAAGATCCTAGTCTGGAAGTCAAACACTATTAACTTTAATGAAGCAGCTTTGAAGGCTGGGAAGAGACAGCCGATACTATACTTCCCTAATAATAAACCACGCCGACAGATAAAAACAAACATGCCGAAGATAACGTATAACATTTCAGAGAAGCGGGCCAATAATTAATGTAAGTTGATGTGATCTTTGCTTCTCTTAAAAACCCATTGCTCCTTATGTTGTGGTAACTTCTAAGGAGCAGAAAAATGCAATCCTGCTGTTAAAGCACCATCGAAGCAGGTTATTACCCAAAGGGAAGCAGGAAATCTGTGGCAGAGCCAGGCTTTTGCATTGCCACTGATAACAGCAATCTTATCATTAGGTTACGTCTTCAGGTTGGGAAAGGATCTTGATGCCCTCGGACCAGGGGAGCAAAATCTTTGCACGGAAGACAATACCGTTGGGCAAAACTCTTAGGTTGGTGGAGTACTGCCAGCAAAGCAGGTAGAGCTGAAGATTTGGTAACAAAGGAATCATAACTAGATGGAATCCAATGCTCACTCAGGGCTTGCTCCCACTAGCGCAAAGTTATGCATGCAAAAGACGCGGGGTAAGAAAATGCTGAACACCAAATTATACCAAGGGTTGGGAACCTCACGTCCCAGAGGCAAATGTGGCCCCTAGGCACTTCTATCTGGCCCTCAGGGCTTTCCGTGTCCTTCACCAGCCCTGCTCTGCCCCCTTCTTGAGTGCTTCTGCCTGGCTGGAATATGTCCCTGCTGCTTGCCTGGATGCTGCTGCTTGCCTGGATGGAGGATGGGGAGATGTGTAGAAATCTCTGCCTTTTGCATGGCCAGAATGTAGCTTACTGTACAAAAATAAGAGTTACATCCATTGCTCCACCTACTTTTCCCACTGGCTCCAACATGGTCATGTGGTCCCCATAAGGTTACCCACCACAAGGGAATGTGGCCTCAACAAGGGAATCCAACTCATATAACAAGACACAGGACATGAGGCTACATCACTCCGCCCCTTATTTCCAGAAGTGTGAAGGCACATGTGAGGAAGAGCTTAGCACAAAGGGAGCACTTTGCTGAAAATACAAGTAGCCAAGGCTAGCAACAGATATCTAGAGCTTCATTTACAGTAGAAGCATTTAATTGCATTATTCATGGTAAGGCATTTTGAGTCTTTGTATAAAAAAAAGTATTTTTAGTAAGGTTTTTTTTGTTGAGAAAAAACATCTTTGAAATAGGATTGCAACCTTAAGAATGGAGGCTTCCTAACACGAATGGGCTATTAATGTTGCTCAGTTCTCTTTTGCCATGTCTCCTGTCTGTAGGTTAGTATTTACTTGAACCCACTTCGTGAGCTTTGGGATGGAAGTTCACCAAGGATCTTGATCATCAATGGGGAATGAAGACTGGTCCCATCACTGCCTAAGCTTGGAGAAGTTATTTGAGGTTCCATACACAGAGCCCACTGTGTGCTGAAGCACCACTGGGGAAATGTCTGCCTCATAAACTGTTGACAGCTATCCCCAGTCAGGAAAACAAGCTCAGCCATTCTAAAGCCTAGGACTGAGTTTCATTGTGATCATGGTGACGTAAATCTAAGTATAATATGTAAGCAGGGAGTAAGCGGTTCTATGATCACGAAGCTGCCCTAGAAAATTCCACAAGGCACCCACATTTGAAATAAGTCATGGGCTACTAAATTATTCCTCTCTGACAGTTGCCATTTGCTTGCCTTGAAAACATGCCTCTCTTGGAGTATCAACTAGGAGCGGATTTCCTCCTGCTTGACCCTTATCAGCAGCCAAACGTCGTAAAGGAATATTTGTGTCCTCTTTAGATGTAATTCTCGGCTTTTGTCTCTTTGTATTTTCTTTTCCTTATTTCCGAAGAGATTTATATGCGAAGCCAGGATGCCTGCAAGTTCACTTGCCCTGCCATAGATTTCACAGGGACTGCTAAGCTTCGACTTGCGGCACCATAAAACATACAGGCTAGTCACTTGGGAGTAAACAAATGCAAGAACATTTGATGTTGGAAATAAGCAGGACAAAGCAGGTAAAACAAAGCTTTTCTGCACAACTGAAAGGAAAAGAAAAACACACACAACAGAAATGGAAAGAGTGATAAACAGAGCTTTGTGCTTTACTACCTACGGTCTACATTTTAAATATAGAAGAAGACTGAATAAAAACTAATTATGACAGCCGCTTGATTTTTTTTGCCAAGCCTGTTTTCTTTTTCCTTTTACAAAGGCACACCTACTGGGGTCATTAACCTTTCTGGACACGTTTGGAATTTTGAGAAAGTGCCATGGGTATTGGTTGCAAAATGGCTGCTTTGAGGTTGGATGCCATAGATAGAATGTGTGGCAAAAAGGGGGGGGGAGTTGTGGGGGTGTGGCATCACACAAAATGGCTGCCACATTTAAGAGATCGGAAAAAGTGACAGGAGTATTAAATGGTGTCAGCATGTTGCTCAATGTTATGCATTGCAGATTTTTGAAGGGAATATTTTTGGTGATTTTTCGTGGGCGCTATCGGAGGTACTGGCAGGTGCACTAGTATCTGAGGCTGGTGGGCTGGCAATCTCATATAAACTATAATCATACTATGATGGAATAGTAATATATATATCATTATAGTATAGATTTGATGTAGCAAATATGCTTGGTCTATTTTTGCTTTGACCTGACTCTATCCTGACAACCAAGATTCCTGCTATCTAGGCTAACACTCTTAGCTTTTGCTCTGACAGGAGCCAGTAGCAATGTAAAGTCAAAATCATTTACCACCTATTGTTGCTTCCTTCTTCTTATCAAACCATCTTAAGGCAAAAGTACACATTACATGTAACCAGTTGCATGTTATATTTTCTTCCTTTTCTTTTTTCTTTTTAAAATAAAAGCAGCCTACAAGTCTCAATGGAGGAGAGGCTGTTTAACTATTTCCCTTCCCGTTACAGGTAGGTAGCTGTGTTGGTCTGCCATAGTCAAAACAAAATAAAATAAAATATCTGAAGAAGTGTTCATGCACACGAAAGCTCACACCAAGAACAAACTTGTTGTTCAGTCGTTCAGTCGTGTCCGACTCTTCGTGACCCCATGGACCAGAGCACGCCAGGCACCCCTATCCTCCACTGCCTCGCGCAGTTTGGCCAAACTTAGTTGGTCTCTAAGGTGCTACTGGAAGGAGTTTTTTTTTTTTGTTCTTTCCCTTCTCGTTATTTTTTCTGCTTAAATCATTCCATATAATTAGTACCAAGATCTTTATTCACACAGGGCAAAATGTTTGTGAAAGGAAAGGTTTTGTGTGGGGAAATGTCAGAAAGGGAAAAGGCTAAGCTGCCCCCCCTCCTTCCCCCCCTTCATTCCTCTGCTGAAGCTTGGAGCCTCAGAAACTACATTTGTTTAAAACTGCATTTGGTAAGAAAGATAGAAGCAACAGAGGAAAGAAATATGGCTGTGCAGAAGAGGTAGTTTGGTTCTCATTCTGTCAGCCAGGTACAGCTAAGCATTTTTGAAGTAGAAGAGTTATTTTGGAGTGGCTTCTCTGTTTTCATCTGGGGAAACAGTTCTGTGAAAGCATTCCTATTTTCAGTTCCACAGGAATTTTAATGATTTATTCCATAAAAATGACTGTTTAAAAATGGTGCCCAGTTGCAAATCTGTCAAAAGACAGTTTTCCTGCTTTTTAACAAGGATATTAAGATCATGAGAAGAGTAGCCAACTTTTTAATAGCACAAGCCAAATGTTATAAGGTAAATGTAGAAGGCAATATTGGAGAAGCTTGACCAAGCTACAAATTAAAATAAGAAACTGGTGTGATGGAAAATGTGCCATTTGAAGGGTCAGTTACAGAGTTTTAATTAAATTACTTTTTATTGATTATGTGTTTTAGTTTTCATGACATTTACTGTACTATAGGTTGCAACTAAGTTTTACTCAGAATAGATCCAGAGGTGCAATTGATAGTTAAGTCCACTGATTTTGATGCATCTGTTCTAAGCATGGCTTTATTTCATTCTCTGAGGACTCATGCCTTTTTGTATTTATCTCTCCAGTTCTAGTCTTTATTGTGATAACCTTCAGTTTTAAAATTTGAATTGACTGAGTGAATTATTTGCTGGCTTTTACATTTATATCCTGATATGTTTTAATTGGATTGGTATCACATTTTAATTGTATTTTATCATTGTTTTACAGATTGTATGTAAGCCACCTTAAAGGTATCTTAATAAATAAATATAAATAAAAGTGTTTTCCCAATCTATCATTTAACTTTTATTCAGGTGTTTTTAACAAGCACTTTGTTGTTGTTCAGTCATTCAGTCGTGTCCGACTCTTCGTGACCCCATGGACCAGAGCAGTTTGGCCAAACTCAAGCTAGTCGCTTCAAGAACACTGTCCAACCATCTCATCCTCTGTCATCCCCTTCTCCTTGTGCCCTCCATCTTTCCCAACATCAGGGTCTTTTCCAGGGAGTCTTTTCTTCTCATGAGGTGGCCAAAGTACTGGGGCCTCAACTTCAGGATCTGCCCTTCCAGTGAGCACTCAGGGCTGATTTCTTTAAGGATGGATAAGTTTGATCTTTTTGCAGTCCATGGGACTCTCAAGAGTCTCCTCCAGCACCATAATTCAAAAGCATCAATTCTTCGGCGATCAGTCTTCTTTATTTTATTTCATGAAAATTGAATCTGTCTAATAACTCTGCTACTACAAACCAATCAACAAACCAACAAACCCTGCTGAATTGGCCTTTAATTACACTTATAGAGTTTGGGTTGTTTTCTTGACCTAGAAAGTCTGAAGATGACACACTTTTTAAAAAACAGATAATTCCTGGATGGTTTTACAAGGAGTTAAGACAAATTTGTGGAATATAAAGCTACCAATGACTATTAGTCAAAATATTTATGTAGGCTACTACGTCCAGTGACAGAAGCAGTATGCCTTCAAATACCATTTTATGGACATCACAAATGGGGAGGGTTTTTTTTGCTCTTGTGTCCTTCTTGGGGGCTTCTCATAGGCATCTGAAGAAGATGCTGGACTAGATAATCATGTGGTCTCTTCTCATGTTCCTGCTTCCCACTACCTCCTGATATTGGTTCCACCCCAAACAGATGTTTGCCACAGAGACTGCAGACATTTTAATGTGTGTGTGATTATTTAATTATGCAAAATATCGGGAGTCAGACTGAGCCACAGAACTTTCCCGACTGCCCAAGTTTGCCCACTTTGGATGGAGCAAGGAAAGCTTTAGCACTTCGCTTACACACAGATTCAGGTTTTAGAGAAGTATGCCCTCTTGTGTTCTGTTTGAGAAAACAATAAAGCAAAATGTGTTTCCCACAGCCTGATCTTCTAAAGCATTAGCATGGATGGTACCGAATCCCACCCCCCTAAAGAATGTTATGCATAAAATAAATACTACTTATGACTCTAGGATTCCGGAGTAAGAAAAAGAACACAGAAGAGCCCCGTTGGATCTAGAGGCCTCATGGATGTCCACACAGAGCACATGAGGGCAACAAGAGAGAACTCCTATGCATGTTCCCCAACAACCGTTATCCATGCTGCCTCTCATGATGAATGTAATACCTGGCCAGTGTTCTTTCCACCTGGTTCTTTGTCTTTTGTGTGCAGATTTTGATTTCAGGTGCTCTCTTTTAAGGGACGGAGGACGTTTTGGTTTTTTTTGTTTGTTCTGTCTGCATTTTAAAGAGAACTTTTTTTTCAGATCCTGGATTAACACAGAGATTGGAACATAATTATCCTTTGGGTTTCAGATTTCTCCGAGTTTTGCAGTATAGTTGTCAGCTCAGAAAAGTACTCAGATGCATAACTCTGCCACCACACACTTACTTCACTAATGTGCATTTAGAAATCTGTGCTTTCAGACAAAATATGTGACTGAATACATATTTTGTGCTAAAATTAATTATTTATATATGATTTTTAAAATACATATGTTTTATTAAGATTGATGGGACAAAATGGACTTAAAAACACCTGTGAAATTGACACTGGCACTCTGTCCCTGGTGGGTAACTGGAAATTAGATACAAATGCAGCCATCAATTCCTCCTATGCTGTTGCTGCTTATTGCCATGGTGCCTCTGTGGGGTCTTTGGGGTCATTTGGGGGGGGGGAAGGCTGGCCTGCACAGGACCTGTGCCTTAGCTGCACCGCTGGGACTCCTGGCAGCATAAGCCCACTCCCAACAGTGGATTTTCCTTTCTCTCCAGCAGTGTAGCAGCAATTGCATCATTTCCTGAACCCCTTTGGCCAGCCTTCTGGTGACTAAAGAAACCATTCAATACAAATCACCTTGAAATTACATCGCACAGAAAGCGAGCATTCTGGAGATATTGGAGGTACTCTCTTGAATCACGTTGAATCTTTAATAAAGAAAGAACATGCTGCACATAGACGGGCTAAGAAGAGCTGCCAGGAGCTGCCACAGAGACGCAGATAGATTTGGAGGCTCATTCAACTGCAGTTAGCCAGCGAGGGAAGACTGAATGGCTGGCTGCCCTATGATGCCACCTGCAGCTCCATTCTGGCAACCCATGTGGGAATCTTCTTGGTTAGCATCCTCTGAAGAGGATAATGGCCTATGAATAATTTTAGGCAAACGGAACGTTGTAATTATGATTCTTAGCTATCGAAAACGATACAAGTTTCTCAAAAGGGCAGTAGATCTTGGTGTGCTGCTAGTTAAATGACTGCTGTCCTCTTTCTCAGCCTTTCTGGTCACCAATCGCTACCCTTCAGGAATGCATTTGGAGGCAGCCTTCAGGGAAAGTTCCCTTCAGGTCTCAGATTGATGATGTAAAGCAACAGACCTTAGCATTTCCTTAGTCCATCACAATGGTGCCTGTAACACCTCAGTTCACCAGCGGGCTGGCAGATGCATAAAACAGGCCCCAAAGCTTGGATTAATTTACCAGCATAGCATTTGAATGGTGGTCAGTTCAGCGAGCCGGCAAGAGTGCCAAAAAACTGAAGAAAATTGTAGTCCAGTGCTCGAAAGCTACATTAATACAGTAAAGATTTGAAATGAACTTTTAAAAAAGTCTATTACATGCTTTTTGGCATAATGTTCGGGAAAATAGTATGATTTTCATTATTCTACACAACATTTTTTAAATATAAAAATGACATTTGAATCATTTCAGAATCTTGCTTAGTAGCGGCTAAGATTTAAATGCAGCCCTGAAATAAAAAAGTGGGGTGCTGCTATGTTGTCGTGTCAAAATAACTTAAAATATTGTAGTTCGAACATTAAATTATGTATGTAAGGGATGGCTTTTAAAACAATACAGGAAACCATTCACTTTCATTGTTTTGGTGCAGTGCCTACCCCCCCCCCCTTTATAGGAGCCCCATTTAAACTGACTTTTTCAGGGCAGTAGGTTGCAGAGTACAGTTTTTGTACGTGAGAACAACAGCCTGTGAAGAGAGCATAGCAGTATCCCGTTTCAAATTGGTATCAATTATACAGGCCAAAACAGTCTGTCACTGACAGACAGTTTTGTGGTGGACACACCAGTGTTTTTCTAGGCGAAAGGGTAATGATCATGCTGTTAATTCTTCATTAATAGCATGGAATGTGAAGGTGAAAAATTAAGCCAAAGGAAACAACAACATCCACAAGGGAAGAGGTAACACTTTAAACGTCGTTGAGAAAAGCTACCAGAGCAAGAAAACATTATCAGTTGGGGATTGGGATACTTTTGATTGTGAGTGCTCTCTGGAAGAATTTGTCTTTTTAATAAACTTAGGAAAGGCTGGTCTGATCTCGCCTGGGCGTGTTTGCAGAATACCTGCACCAGGACCAGTTGACTGGAATCTCTTTAATATTCAGAAGGAAAAACATTCA